>NW_027479389.1:0-135956 GCF_051014685.1 Ptiloglossa arizonensis
CTGATGCTCGAAACGAATGACCAGAACGGCCTAGGGGAAAACTACTCAGACCGTTGTAATCGGGCGAGTTTCTACTTTCAGATGCAACAGAAATTTTGCGGATTGGTCAATCCGTTCGCGAGATATGGCAGTTTTGAGGTAAGAACGCTTGAAAAACTCAAAATTTTCGCAGTTCTGATGCTCGAAACGAATAACTAGAACGGCCTAGGGGAAAACTACTCGGACCGTTGTAATCGGGCGAGTTTCTACTTTCAGATGCAACTGAAACTTTGCGGATTGGTCAATCCGTTCGCGAGATATGGCAGTTTTTAGGTAAGAAACGCTTGAAAAACTCAAAATTTACGCAGTTCTGATGCTCGAAACGAATGACTAGAACGGCCTAGGGAAAACTACTCAGACCGTAGTAATCGGGCGAGTTTCTACTTTCAGATGCAACAGAAATTTTGCGGATTGGTCAATCCGTTCGCGAGATATGGCAGTTTTGAGGTAAGAAACGCTTGAAAAACTAAAAATTTACGCAGTTCTGATGCTCGAAACGAATGACCAGAACGGCCTAGGGGAAAACTACTCAGACCGTTGTAATCGGGCGAGTTTCTACTTTCAGATGCAACAGAAATTTTGCGGATTGGTCAATCCGTTCGCGAGATATGGCAGTTTTGAGGTAAGAAACGCTTGAAAAACTCAAAATTTTCGCAGTTCTGATGCTCGAAACGAATAACTAGAACGGCCTAGGGGAAAACTACTCAGACCGTTGTATTCGGGCAAGCTTCTACTTTCAGATGCAACTGAAATTTTGCGAATTGGTCAATCCGTTCGCGAGATATGGCAGTTTTGAGGTAAGAAACGCTTGAAAAACTCAAAATTTTCGCAGTTCTGATGCTCGAAACGAATAACTAGAACGGCCTAGGGGAAAACTACTCAGACCGTTGTAATCGGGCGAGTTTCTACTTTCAGATGCAACAGAAATTTTGCGGATTGCTCAATCCGTTCGCGAGATATGGCAGTTTTGAGGTAAGAAACGCTTGAAAAACTCAAAATTTTCGCAGTTCTGATGCTCGAAACGAATAACTAGAACGGCCTAGGGGAAAACTACTCAGACCGTTGTAATCGGGCGAGTTTCTACTTTCAGATGCAACAGAAATTTTGCGGATTGGTCAATCCGTTCGCGAGATATGGCAGTTTTGAGGTAAGAAACGCTTGAAAAACTCAAAATTTTCGCAGTTCTGATGCTCGAAACGAATAACTAGAACGGCCTAGGGGAAAACTACTCGGACCGTTGTAATCGGGCGAGTTTCTACTTTCAGATGCAACTGAAACTTTGCGGATTGGTCAATCCGTTCGCGAGATATGGCAGTTTTTAGGTAAGAAACGCTTGAAAAACTCAAAATTTACGCAGTTCTGATGCTCGAAACGAATGACTAGAACGGCCTAGGGGAAAACTACTCAGACCGTTGTAATCGGGCGAGTTTCTACTTTCAGATGCAACAGAAATTTTGCGGATTGGTCAATCCGTTCGCGAGATATGGCAGTTTTGAGGTAAGAAACGCTTGAAAAACTAAAAATTTACGCAGTTCTGATGCTCGAAACGAATGACCAGAACGGCCTAGGGGAAAACTACTCAGACCGTTGTAATCGGGCGAGTTTCTACTTTCAGATGCAACAGAAATTTGCGGATTGGTCAATCCGTTCGCGAGATATGGCAGTTTTGAGGTAAGAAACGCTTGAAAAACTCAAAATTTTCGCAGTTCTGATGCTCGAAACGAATAACTAGAACGGCCTAGGGGAAAACTACTCAGACCGTTGTATTCGGGCAAGCTTCTACTTTCAGATGCAACTGAAATTTTGCGAATTGGTCAATCCGTTCGCGAGATATGGCAGTTTTGAGGTAAGAAACGCTTGAAAAACTCAAAATTTTCGCAGTTCTGATGCTCGAAACGAATAACTAGAACGGCCTAGGGGAAAACTACTCAGACCGTTGTAATCGGGCGAGTTTCTACTTTCAGATGCAACAGAAATTTTGCGGATTGCTCAATCCGTTCGCGAGATATGGCAGTTTTGAGGTAAGAAACGCTTGAAAAACTCAAAATTTTCGCAGTTCTGATGCTCGAAACGAATAACTAGAACGGCCTAGGGGAAAACTACTCAGACCGTTGTAATCGGGCGAGTTTCTACTTTCAGATGCAACAGAAATTTTGCGGATTGCTCAATCCGTTCGCGAGATATGGCAGTTTTGATGTAAGAAACGCTTGAAAAACTCAAAATTTTCGCAGTTCTGATGCTCGAAACGAATAACTAGAACGGCCTAGGGGAAAACTACTCAGACCGTTGTAATCGGGCGAGTTTCTACTTTCAGATGCAACAGAAATTTTGCGGATTGCTCAATCCGTTCGCGAGATATGGCAGTTTTGAGGTAAGAAACGCTTGAAAAACTCAAAATTTTCGCAGTTCTGATGCTCGAAACGAATAACTAGAACGGCCTAGGGGAAAACTACTCAGACCGTTGTAATCGGGCGAGTTTCTACTTTCAGATGCAACAGAAATTTTGCGGATTGCTCAATCCGTTCGCGAGATATGGCAGTTTTGAGGTAAGAAACGCTTGAAAAACTCAAAATTTACGCAGTTCTGATGCTCGAAACGAATGACTAGAACGGCCTAGGGGAAAACTACTCAGACCGTTGTATTCGGGCAAGCTTCTACTTTCAGATGCATCTGAAATTTTGCGAATTGGTCAATCCTTTCGCGAGATATGGCAGTTTTGAGGTAAGAAACGCTTGAAAAACTCAAAATTTTCGCAGTTCTGATGCTCGAAACGAATAACCAGAACGGCCTAGGGGAAAACTACTCGGACCGTTGTAATCGGGCGAGTTTCTACTTTCAGATGCAACTGAAACTTTGCGGATTGGTCAATCCGTTCGCGAGATATGGCAGTTTTTAGGTAAGAAACGCTTGAAAAACTCAAAATTTACGCAGTTCTGATGCTCGAAACGAATGACTAGAACGGCCTAGGGGAAAACTACTCAGACCGTTGTAATCGGGCGAGTTTCTACTTTCAGATGCAACAGAAATTTTGCGGATTGGTCAATCCGTTCGCGAGATATGGCAGTTTTGAGGTAAGAAACGCTTGAAAAACTAAAAATTTACGCAGTTCTGATGCTCGAAACGAATGACCAGAACGGCCTATGGGAAAACTACTCAGACCGTTGTAATCGGGCGAGTTTCTACTTTCAGATGCAACAGAAATTTTGCGGATTGGTCAATCCGTTCGCGAGATATGGCAGTTTTGAGGTAAGAAACGCTTGAAAAACTCAAAATTTTCGCAGTTCTGATGCTCGAAACGAATAACTAGAACGGCCTAGGGGAAAACTACTCATACCGTTGTAATCGGGCCAGTTTCTACTTTCAGATGCAGCTGAAATTTTGCGGATTGGTCAATCCGATCGCGAGATATGGCAGTTTTGAGGTAAGAAACGCTTGAAAAACTCAAAATTTTCGCAGTTCTGATGCTCGAAACGAATAACTAGAACGGCCTAGGGGAAAACTACTCGGACCGTTGTAATCGGGCGAGTTTCTACTTCCAGATGCAACTGAAACTTTGCGGATTGGTCAATCCGTTCGCGAGATATGGCAGTTTTTAGGTAAGAAACGCTTGAAAAACTCAAAATTTACGCAGTTCTGATGCTCGAAACGAATGACTAGAACGGCCTAGGGGAAAACTACTCAGACCGTTGTAATCGGGCGAGTTTCTACTTTCAGATGCAACAGAAATTTTGCGGATTGGTCAATCCGTTCGCGAGATATGGCAGTTTTGAGGTAAGAAACGCTTGAAAAACTAAAAATTTACGCAGTTCTGATGCTCGAAACGAATGACCAGAACGGCCTAGGGGAAAACTACTCAGACCGTTGTAATCGGGCGAGTTTCTACTTTCAGATGCAACAGAAATTTTGCGGATTGGTCAATCCGTTCGCGAGATATGGCAGTTTTGAGGTAAGAAACGCTTGAAAAACTCAAAATTTTCGCAGTTCTGATGCTCGAAACGAATAACTAGAACGGCCTAGGGGAAAACTACTCAGACCGTTGTATTCGGGCAAGCTTCTACTTTCAGATGCAACTGAAATTTTGCGAATTGGTCAATCCGTTCGCGAGATATGGCAGTTTTGAGGTAAGAAACGCTTGAAAAACTCAAAATTTTCGCAGTTCTGATGCTCGAAACGAATAACTAGAACGGCCTAGGGGAAAACTACTCAGACCGATGTAATCGGGCGAGTTTCTACTTTCAGATGCAACAGAAATTTTGCGGATTGCTCAATCCGTTCGCGAGATATGGCAGTTTTGAGGTAAGAAACGCTTGAAAAACTCAAAATTTTCGCAGTTCTGATGCTCGAAACGAATAACTAGAACGGCCTAGGGGAAAACTACTCAGACCGTTGTAATCGGGCGAGTTTCTACTTTCAGATGCAACAGAAATTTTGCGGATTGGTCAATCCGTTCGCGAGATATGGCAGTTTTGAGGTAAGAAACGCTTGAAAAACTCAAAATTTTCGCAGTTCTGATGCTCGAAACGAATAACTAGAACGGCCTAGGGGAAAACTACTCAGACCGTTGTATTCGGGCAAGCTTCTACTTTCAGATGCAACTGAAATTTTGCGAATTGGTCAATCCGTTCGCGAGATATGGCAGTTTTGAGGTAAGAAACGCTTGAAAAACACAAAATTTTCGCAGTTCTGATGCTCGAAACGAATAACTAGAACGGCCTAGGGGAAAACTACTCAGACCGTTGTAATCGGGCGAGTTTCTACTTTCAGATGCAACAGAAATTTTGCGGATTGCTCAATCCGTTCGCGAGATATGGCAGTTTTGAGGTAAGAAACGCTTGAAAAACTCAAAATTTTCGCAGTTCTGATGCTCGAAACGAATAACTAGAACGGCCTAGGGGAAAACTACTCATACCGTTGTAATCGGGCCAGTTTCTACTTTCAGATGCAACTGAAATTTTGCGGATTGGTCAATCCGATCGCGAGATATGGCAGTTTTGAGGTAGGAAACGCTTGAAAAACTCAAAATTTTCGCAGTTCTGATGCTCGAAACGAATAACTAGAACGGCCTAGGGGAAAACTACTCATACCGTTGTAATCGGGCCAGTTTCTACTTTCAGATGCAACTGAAATTTTGCGGATTGGTCAATCCGATCGCGAGATATGGCAGTTTTGAGGTAAGAAACGCTTGAAAAACTCAAAATTTTCGCAGTTCTGATGCTCGAAACGAATAAGTAGAACGGCCTAGGGGAAAACTACTCAGACCGTTGTAATCGGGCGAGTTTCTACTTTCAGATGCAACAGAAATTTTGCGGATTGGTCAATCCGTTCGCGAGATATGGCAGTTTTGAGGTAAGAAACGCTTGAAAAACTCAAAATTTTCGCAGTTCTGATGCTCGAAACGAATAACTAGAACGGCCTAGGGGAAAACTACTCAGACCGTTGTATTCGGGCAAGCTTCTACTTTCAGATGCAACTGAAATTTTGCGAATTGGTCAATCCGTTCGCGAGATATGGCAGTTTTGAGGTAAGAAACGCTTGAAAAACTCAAAATTTTCGCAGTTCTGATGCTCGAAACGAATATCTAGAACGGCCTAGGGGAAAACTACTCAGACCGTTGTAATCGGGCGAGTTTCTACTTTCAGATGCAACAGAAATTTTGCGGATTGCACAATCCGTTCGCGAGATATGGCAGTTTTGAGGTAAGAAACGCTTGAAAAACTCAAAATTTTCGCAGTTCTGATGCTCGAAACGAATAACTAGAACGGCCTAGGGGAAAACTACTCATACCGTTGTAATCGGGCCAGTTTCTACTTTCAGATGCAACTGAAATTTTGCGGATTGGTCAATCCGATCGCGAGATATGGCAGTTTTGAGGTAGGAAACGCTTGAAAAACTCAAAATTTTCGCAGTTCTGATGCTCGAAACGAATAACTAGAACGGCCTAGGGGAAAACTACTCAGACCGTTGTAATCGGGCGAGTTTCTACTTTCAGATGCAACAGAAATTTTGCGGATTGCTCAATCCGTTCGCGATATATGGCAGTTTTCAGGTAAGAAACGCTTGAAAAATTCAAAATTTACGAAGTTCTGATGCTCGAAACGAATGACTAGAACAGCCTAGGGGGAAACTACTCAGACCGTTGTAATCGGGCGAGTTTCTACTTTCAGATGCAACAGAAATTTTGCGGATTGGTCAATCCGTTCGTGAGACATGGCAGTTTTGAGGTAAGAAACGCTTGAAAAACTCAAAATTTTCGCAGTTCTGATGCTCGAAACGAATAACTAGAACGGCCTAGGGGAAAACTACTCATACCGTTGTAATCGGGCCAGTTTCTACTTTCAGATGCAACTGAAATTTTGCGGATTGGTCAATCCGATCGCGAGATATGGCAGTTTTGAGGTAAGAAACGCTTGAAAAACTCAAAATTTTCGCAGTTCCGATGCTCGAAACGAATGACTAGAACAGCCTAGGGGGAAACTACTCAGACCGTTGTAATCGGGCGAGTTTCTACTTTCAGATGCAACAGAAATTTTGCGGATTGGTCAATCCGCTCCTGAGACATGGCAGTTTTGAGGTAAGAAACGCTTGAAAAACTCAAAATTTTCGCAGTTCTGATGCTCGAAACGAATAACTAGAACGGCCTAGGGGAAAACTACTCATACCGTTGTAATCGGGCCAGTTTCTACATTCAGATGCAACAGAAATTTTGCGGATTGGTCAGTCGGATCGCGAGATATGGCAGTTTTGAGGTAAGAAACGCTTGAAAAACTCAAAATTTTCGCAGTTCTGATGCTCGAATCGAATAACTAGAACGGCCTAGAGGAAAACTACTCATACCGTTGTAATCGGGCCAGTTTCTAATTTCAGATGCAACAGAAGTTTTGCGGATTGGTCAATCCGTTCGCGAGATATGGCAGTTTTGAGGTAAGAAACGCTTGAAAAACTAAAAATTTACGCAGTTCTGATGCTCGAAACGAATGACTAGAACGGCCTAGGGGAAAACTACTCAGACCGTTGTAATCGGGCGAGTTTCTACTTTCAGATGCAACAGAAATTTTGCGGATTGGTCAATCCGTTCGCGAGATATGGCAGTTTTGGGGTAAGAAACGCTTGAAAAACTCAAAATTTTCGCAGTTCTGATGCTCGAAACGAATAACTAGAACGGCCTAGGGGAAAACTACTCAGACCGTTGTATTCGGGCAAGCTTCTACTTTCAGATGCAACTGAAATTTTGCGAATTGGTCAATCCGTTCGCGAGATATGGCAGTTTTGAGGTAAGAAACGCTTGAAAAACTCAAAATTTTCGCAGTTCTGATGCTCGAAACGAATAACTAGAACGGCCTAGGGGAAAACTACTCAGACCGTTGTAATCGGGCGAGTTTCTACTTTCAGATGCAACAGAAATTTTGCGGATTGCTCAATCCGTTCGCGAGATATGGCAGTTTTGAGGTAAGAAACGCTTGAAAAACTCAAAATTTTCGCAGTTCTGATGCTCGAAACGAATAACTAGAACGGCCTAGGGGAAAACTACTCATACCGTTGTAATCGGGCCAGTTTCTACTTTCAGATGCAACTGAAATTTTGCGGATTGGTCAATCCGATCGCGAGATATGGCAGTTTTAAAGTAAGAAACGCTGGAAAAACTCAAAATTTTCGCAGTTCTGATGCTCGAAACGAATAACTAGAACGGCCTAGGGGAAAACTACTCAGACCGTTGTAATCGGGCGAGTTTCTACTTTCAGATGCAACAGAAATTTTGCGGATTGCTCAATCCGTTCGCGATATATGGCAGTTTTCAGGTAAGAAACGCTTGAAAAATTCAAAATTTACGCAGTTCTGATGCTCGAAACGAATGACTAGAACAGCCTAGGGGGAAACTACTCAGACCGTTGTAATCGGGCGAGTTTCTACTTTCAGATGCAACAGAAATTTTGCGGATTGGTCAATCCGCTCGTGAGACATGGCAGTTTTGAGGTAAGAAACGCTTGAAAAACTCAAAATTTTCGCAGTTCTGATGCTCGAAACGAATAACTAGAACGGCCTAGGGGAAAACTACTCATACCGTTGTAATCGGGCCAGTTTCTACATTCAGATGCAACTGAAATTTTGCGGATTGGTCAATCGGATCGCGAGATATGGCAGTTTTGAGGTAAGAAACGCTTGAAAAACTCAAAATTTTTGCAGTTCTGATGCTCGAATCGAATAACTAGAACGGCCTAGGGGAAAACTACTCTTACCGTTGTAATCGGGCCAGTTTCTAATTTCAGATGCAACAGAAGTTTTGCGGATTGGTCAATCCGTTCGCGAGATATGGCAGTTTTGAGGTAAGAAACGCTTGAAAAACTAAAAATTTACGCAGTTCTGATGCTCGAAACGAATGACTAGAACGGCCTAGGGGAAAACTACTCATACCGTTGTAATCGGGCCAGTTTCTACTTTCAGATGCAACAGAAATTTTGCGGATTGGTCAATCCGTTCGTGAGACATGGCAGTTTTGAGGTAAGAAACGCTTGAAAAACTCAAAATTTTCGCAGTTCTGATGCTCGAAACGAATAACTAGAACGGCCTAGGGGAAAACTACTCATACCGTTGTAATCGGGCCAGTTTCTACTTTCAGATGCAACTGAAATTTTGCGGATTGGTCAATCCGATCGCGAGATATGGCAGTTTTGAGGTAAGAAACGCTTGAAAAACTCAAAATTTTCGCAGTTCCGATGCTCGAAACGAATGACTAGAACAGCCTAGGGGGAAACTACTCAGACCGTTGTAATCGGGCGAGTTTCTACTTTCAGATGCAACAGAAATTTTGCGGATTGGTCAATCCGCTCCTGAGACATGGCAGTTTTGAGGTAAGAAACGCTTGAAAAACTCAAAATTTTCGCAGTTCTGATGCTCGAAACGAATAACTAGAACGGCCTAGGGGAAAACTACTCATACCGTTGTAATCGGGCCAGTTTCTACATTCAGATGCAACAGAAATTTTGCGGATTGGTCAGTCGGATCGCGAGATATGGCAGTTTTGAGGTAAGAAACGCTTGAAAAACTCAAAATTTTCGCAGTTCTGATGCTCGAATCGAATAACTAGAACGGCCTAGAGGAAAACTACTCATACCGTTGTAATCGGGCCAGTTTCTAATTTCAGATGCAACAGAAGTTTTGCGGATTGGTCAATCCGTTCGCGAGATATGGCAGTTTTGAGGTAAGAAACGCTTGAAAAACTAAAAATTTACGCAGTTCTGATGCTCGAAACGAATGACTAGAACGGCCTAGGGGAAAACTACTCAGACCGTTGTAATCGGGCGAGTTTCTACTTTCAGATGCAACAGAAATTTTGCGGATTGGTCAATCCGTTCGCGAGATATGGCAGTTTTGGGGTAAGAAACGCTTGAAAAACTCAAAATTTTCGCAGTTCTGATGCTCGAAACGAATAACTAGAACGGCCTAGGGGAAAACTACTCAGACCGTTGTATTCGGGCAAGCTTCTACTTTCAGATGCAACTGAAATTTTGCGAATTGGTCAATCCGTTCGCGAGATATGGCAGTTTTGAGGTAAGAAACGCTTGAAAAACTCAAAATTTTCGCAGTTCTGATGCTCGAAACGAATAACTAGAACGGCCTAGGGGAAAACTACTCAGACCGTTGTAATCGGGCGAGTTTCTACTTTCAGATGCAACAGAAATTTTGCGGATTGCTCAATCCGTTCGCGAGATATGGCAGTTTTGAGGTAAGAAACGCTTGAAAAACTCAAAATTTTCGCAGTTCTGATGCTCGAAACGAATAACTAGAACGGCCTAGGGGAAAACTACTCATACCGTTGTAATCGGGCCAGTTTCTACTTTCAGATGCAACTGAAATTTTGCGGATTGGTCAATCCGATCGCGAGATATGGCAGTTTTAAAGTAAGAAACGCTGGAAAAACTCAAAATTTTCGCAGTTCTGATGCTCGAAACGAATAACTAGAACGGCCTAGGGGAAAACTACTCAGACCGTTGTAATCGGGCGAGTTTCTACTTTCAGATGCAACAGAAATTTTGCGGATTGCTCAATCCGTTCGCGATATATGGCAGTTTTCAGGTAAGAAACGCTTGAAAAATTCAAAATTTACGCAGTTCTGATGCTCGAAACGAATGACTAGAACAGCCTAGGGGGAAACTACTCAGACCGTTGTAATCGGGCGAGTTTCTACTTTCAGATGCAACAGAAATTTTGCGGATTGGTCAATCCGCTCGTGAGACATGGCAGTTTTGAGGTAAGAAACGCTTGAAAAACTCAAAATTTTCGCAGTTCTGATGCTCGAAACGAATAACTAGAACGGCCTAGGGGAAAACTACTCATACCGTTGTAATCGGGCCAGTTTCTACATTCAGATGCAACTGAAATTTTGCGGATTGGTCAATCGGATCGCGAGATATGGCAGTTTTGAGGTAAGAAACGCTTGAAAAACTCAAAATTTTTGCAGTTCTGATGCTCGAATCGAATAACTAGAACGGCCTAGGGGAAAACTACTCTTACCGTTGTAATCGGGCCAGTTTCTAATTTCAGATGCAACAGAAGTTTTGCGGATTGGTCAATCCGTTCGCGAGATATGGCAGTTTTGAGGTAAGAAACGCTTGAAAAACTAAAAATTTACGCAGTTCTGATGCTCGAAACGAATGACTAGAACGGCCTAGGGGAAAACTACTCAGACCGTTGTAATCGGGCGAGTTTCTACTTTCAGATGCAACAGAAATTTTGCGGATTGGTCAATCCGTTCGCGAGATATGGCAGTTTTGGGGTAAGAAACGCTTGAAAAACTCAAAATTTTCGCAGTTCTGATGCTCGAAACGAATAACTAGAACGGCCTAGGGGAAAACTACTCAGACC
Organism: Ptiloglossa arizonensis; assembly: GCF_051014685.1. Taxonomy (NCBI): domain Eukaryota; kingdom Metazoa; phylum Arthropoda; class Insecta; order Hymenoptera; family Colletidae; genus Ptiloglossa; species Ptiloglossa arizonensis. The sequence continues at coordinate 10,900 of NW_027479389.1, forward strand.
GTTGTATTCGGGCAAGCTTCTACTTTCAGATGCAACTGAAATTTTGCGAATTGGTCAATCCGTTCGCGAGATATGGCAGTTTTGAGGTAGGAAACGCTTGAAAAACTCAAAATTTTCGCAGTTCTGATGCTCGAAACGAATAACTAGAACGGCCTAGGGGAAAACTACTCAGACCGTTGTAATCGGGCGAGTTTCTACTTTCAGATGCAACAGAAATTTTGCGGATTGCTCAATCCGTTCGCGAGATATGGCAGTTTTGAGGTAAGAAACGCTTGGAAAACTCAAAATTTTCGCAGTTCTGATGCTCGAAACGAATAACTAGAACGGCCTAGGGGAAAACTACTCAGACCGATGTAATCGGGCGAGTTTCTACTTTCAGATGCAACAGAAATTTTGCGGATTGCTCAATCCGTTCGCGAGATATGGCAGTTTTGAGGTAAGAAACGCTTGAAAAACTCAAAATTTTCGCAGTTCTGATGCTCGAAACGAATAACTAGAACGGCCTAGGGGAAAACTACTCAGACCGTTGTAATCGGGCGAGTTTCTACTTTCAGATGCAACAGAAATTTTGCGGATTGGTCAATCCGTTCGCGAGATATGGCAGTTTTGAGGTAAGAAACGCTTGAAAAACTCAAAATTTTCGCAGTTCTGATGCTCGAAACGAATAACTAGAACGGCCTAGGGGAAAACTACTCAGACCGTTGTATTCGGGCAAGCTTCTACTTTCAGATGCAACTGAAATTTTGCGAATTGGTCAATCCGTTCGCGAGATATGGCAGTTTTGAGGTAAGAAACGCTTGAAAAACACAAAATTTTCGCAGTTCTGATGCTCGAAACGAATAACTAGAACGGCCTAGGGGAAAACTACTCAGACCGTTGTAATCGGGCGAGTTTCTACTTTCAGATGCAACAGAAATTTTGCGGATTGCTCAATCCGTTCGCGAGATATGGCAGTTTTGAGGTAAGAAACGCTTGAAAAACTCAAAATTTTCGCAGTTCTGATGCTCGAAACGAATAACTAGAACGGCCTAGGGGAAAACTACTCATACCGTTGTAATCGGGCCAGTTTCTACTTTCAGATGCAACTGAAATTTTGCGGATTGGTCAATCCGATCGCGAGATATGGCAGTTTTGAGGTAGGAAACGCTTGAAAAACTCAAAATTTTCGCAGTTCTGATGCTCGAAACGAATAACTAGAACGGCCTAGGGGAAAACTACTCATACCGTTGTAATCGGGGCAGTTTCTACTTTCAGATGCAACTGAAATTTTGCGGTTTGGTCAATCCGATCGCGAGATATGGCAGTTTTGAGGTAAGAAACGCTTGAAAAACTCAAAATTTTCGCAGTTCTGATGCTCGAAACGAATAACTAGAACGGCCTAGGGGAAAACTACTCAGACCGTTGTAATCGGGCGAGTTTCTACTTTCAGATGCAACAGAAATTTTGCGGATTGGTCAATCCGTTCGCGAGATATGGCAGTTTTGAGGTAAGAAACGCTTGAAAAACTAAAAATTTACGCAGTTCTGATGCTCGAAACGAATGACTAGAACGGCCTAGGGGAAAACTACTCAGACCGTTGTAATCGGGCGAGTTTCTACTTTCAGATGCAACAGAAATTTTGCGGATTGGTCAATCCGTTCGCGAGATATGGCAGTTTTGAGGTAAGAAACGCTTGAAAAACTAAAAATTTACGCAGTTCTGATGCTCGAAACGAATGACTAGAACGGCCTAGGGGAAAACTACTCAGACCGTTGTAATCGGGCGAGTTTCTACTTTCAGATGCAACAGAAATTTTGCGGATTGGTCAATCCGTTCGTGAGACATGGCAGTTTTGAGGTAAGAAACGCTTGAAAAACTCAAAATTTTCGCAGTTCTGATGCTCGAAACGAATAACTAGAACGGCCTAGGGGAAAACTACTCATACCGTTGTAATCGGGCCAGTTTCTACTTTCAGATGCAACTGAAATTTTGCGGATTGGTCAATCCGATCGCGAGATATGGCAGTTTTAAAGTAAGAAACGCTGGAAAAACTCAAAATTTTCGCAGTTCTGATGCTCGAAACGAATAACTAGAACGGCCTAGGGGAAAACTACTCAGACCGTTGTAATCGGGCGAGTTTCTACTTTCAGATGCAACAGAAATTTTGCGGATTGCTCAATCCGTTCGCGATATATGGCAGTTTTCAGGTAAGAAACGCTTGAAAAATTCAAAATTTACGCAGTTCTGATGCTCGAAACGAATGACTAGAACAGCCTAGGGGGAAACTACTCAGACCGTTGTAATCGGGCGAGTTTCTACTTTCAGATGCAACAGAAATTTTGCGGATTGGTCAATCCGCTCGTGAGACATGGCAGTTTTGAGGTAAGAAACGCTTGAAAAACTCAAAATTTTCGCAGTTCTGATGCTCGAAACGAATAACTAGAACGGCCTAGGGGAAAACTACTCATACCGTTGTAATCGGGCCAGTTTCTACATTCAGATGCAACTGAAATTTTGCGGATTGGTCAATCGGATCGCGAGATATGGCAGTTTTGAGGTAAGAAACGCTTGAAAAACTCAAAATTTTTGCAGTTCTGATGCTCGAATCGAATAACTAGAACGGCCTAGGGGAAAACTACTCTTACCGTTGTAATCGGGCCAGTTTCTAATTTCAGATGCAACAGAAGTTTTGCGGATTGGTCAATCCGTTCGCGAGATATGGCAGTTTTGAGGTAAGAAACGCTTGAAAAACTAAAAATTTACGCAGTTCTGATGCTCGAAACGAATGACTAGAACGGCCTAGGGGAAAACTACTCAGACCGTTGTAATCGGGCGAGTTTCTACTTTCAGATGCAACAGAAATTTTGCGGATTGCTCAATCGTTCGCGAGATATGGCAGTTTTGAGGTAAGAAACGCTTGGAAAACTCAAAATTTTCGCAGTTCTGATGCTCGAAACGAATAACTAGAACGGCCTAGGGGAAAACTACTCAGACCGATGTAATCGGGCGAGTTTCTACTTTCAGATGCAACAGAAATTTTGCGGATTGCTCAATCCGTTCGCGAGATATGGCAGTTTTGAGGTAAGAAACGCTTGAAAAACTCAAAATTTTCGCAGTTCTGATGCTCGAAACGAATAACTAGAACGGCCTAGGGGAAAACTACTCAGACCGTTGTAATCGGGCGAGTTTCTACTTTCAGATGCAACAGAAATTTTGCGGATTGGTCAATCCGTTCGCGAGATATGGCAGTTTTGAGGTAAGAAACGCTTGAAAAACTCAAAATTTTCGCAGTTCTGATGCTCGAAACGAATAACTAGAACGGCCTAGGGGAAAACTACTCAGACCGTTGTATTCGGGCAAGCTTCTACTTTCAGATGCAACTGAAATTTTGCGAATTGGTCAATCCGTTCGCGAGATATGGCAGTTTTGAGGTAAGAAACGCTTGAAAAACACAAAATTTTCGCAGTTCTGATGCTCGAAACGAATAACTAGAACGGCCTAGGGGAAAACTACTCAGACCGTTGTAATCGGGCGAGTTTCTACTTTCAGATGCAACAGAAATTTTGCGGATTGCTCAATCCGTTCGCGAGATATGGCAGTTTTGAGGTAAGAAACGCTTGAAAAACTCAAAATTTTCGCAGTTCTGATGCTCGAAACGAATAACTAGAACGGCCTAGGGGAAAACTACTCATACCGTTGTAATCGGGCCAGTTTCTACTTTCAGATGCAACTGAAATTTTGCGGATTGGTCAATCCGATCGCGAGATATGGCAGTTTTGAGGTAGGAAACGCTTGAAAAACTCAAAATTTTCGCAGTTCTGATGCTCGAAACGAATAACTAGAACGGCCTAGGGGAAAACTACTCATACCGTTGTAATCGGGGCAGTTTCTACTTTCAGATGCAACTGAAATTTTGCGGTTTGGTCAATCCGATCGCGAGATATGGCAGTTTTGAGGTAAGAAACGCTTGAAAAACTCAAAATTTTCGCAGTTCTGATGCTCGAAACGAATAACTAGAACGGCCTAGGGGAAAACTACTCAGACCGTTGTAATCGGGCGGGTTTCTACTTTCAGATGCAACAGAAATTTTGCGGATTGGTCAATCCGTTCGCGAGATATGGCAGTTTTGAGGTAAGAAACGCTTGAAAAACTAAAAATTTACGCAGTTCTGATGCTCGAAACGAATGACTAGAACGGCCTAGGGGAAAACTACTCAGACCGTTGTAATCGGGCGAGTTTCTACTTTCAGATGCAACAGAAATTTTGCGGATTGGTCAATCCGTTCGCGAGATATGGCAGTTTTGAGGTAAGAAACGCTTGAAAAACTAAAAATTTACGCAGTTCTGATGCTCGAAACGAATGACTAGAACGGCCTAGGGGAAAACTACTCAGACCGTTGTAATCGGGCGAGTTTCTACTTTCAGATGCAACAGAAATTTTGCGGATTGGTCAATCCGTTCGTGAGACATGGCAGTTTTGAGGTAAGAAACGCTTGAAAAACTCAAAATTTTCGCAGTTCTGATGCTCGAAACGAATAACTAGAACGGCCTAGGGGAAAACTACTCATACCGTTGTAATCGGGCCAGTTTCTACTTTCAGATGCAACTGAAATTTTGCGGATTGGTCAATCCGATCGCGAGATATGGCAGTTTTAAAGTAAGAAACGCTGGAAAAACTCAAAATTTTCGCAGTTCTGATGCTCGAAACGAATAACTAGAACGGCCTAGGGGAAAACTACTCAGACCGTTGTAATCGGGCGAGTTTCTACTTTCAGATGCAACAGAAATTTTGCGGATTGCTCAATCCGTTCGCGATATATGGCAGTTTTCAGGTAAGAAACGCTTGAAAAATTCAAAATTTACGCAGTTCTGATGCTCGAAACGAATGACTAGAACAGCCTAGGGGGAAACTACTCAGACCGTTGTAATCGGGCGAGTTTCTACTTTCAGATGCAACAGAAATTTTGCGGATTGGTCAATCCGCTCGTGAGACATGGCAGTTTTGAGGTAAGAAACGCTTGAAAAACTCAAAATTTTCGCAGTTCTGATGCTCGAAACGAATAACTAGAACGGCCTAGGGGAAAACTACTCATACCGTTGTAATCGGGCCAGTTTCTACATTCAGATGCAACTGAAATTTTGCGGATTGGTCAATCGGATCGCGAGATATGGCAGTTTTGAGGTAAGAAACGCTTGAAAAACTCAAAATTTTTGCAGTTCTGATGCTCGAATCGAATAACTAGAACGGCCTAGGGGAAAACTACTCTTACCGTTGTAATCGGGCCAGTTTCTAATTTCAGATGCAACAGAAGTTTTGCGGATTGGTCAATCCGTTCGCGAGATATGGCAGTTTTGAGGTAAGAAACGCTTGAAAAACTAAAAATTTACGCAGTTCTGATGCTCGAAACGAATGACTAGAACGGCCTAGGGGAAAACTACTCAGACCGTTGTAATCGGGCGAGTTTCTACTTTCAGATGCAACAGAAATTTTGCGGATTGGTCAATCCGTTCGCGAGATATGGCAGTTTTGGGGTAAGAAACGCTTGAAAAACTCAAAATTTTCGCAGTTCTGATGCTCGAAACGAATAACTAGAACGGCCTAGGGGAAAACTACTCAGACCGTTGTATTCGGGCAAGCTTCTACTTTCAGATGCAACTGAAATTTTGCGAATTGGTCAATCCGTTCGCGAGATATGGCAGTTTTGAGGTAGGAAACGCTTGAAAAACTCAAAATTTTCGCAGTTCTGATGCTCGAAACGAATAACTAGAACGGCCTAGGGGAAAACTACTCAGACCGTTGTAATCGGGCGAGTTTCTACTTTCAGATGCAACAGAAATTTTGCGGATTGCTCAATCCGTTCGCGAGATATGGCAGTTTTGAGGTAAGAAACGCTTGAAAAACTCAAAATTTTCGCAGTTCTGATGCTCGAAACGAATAACTAGAACGGCCTAGGGGAAAACTACTCAGACCGATGTAATCGGGCGAGTTTCTACTTTCAGATGCAACAGAAATTTTGCGGATTGCTCAATCCGTTCGCGAGATATGGCAGTTTTGAGGTAAGAAACGCTTGAAAAACTCAAAATTTTCGCAGTTCTGATGCTCGAAACGAATAACTAGAACGGCCTAGGGGAAAACTACTCAGACCGTTGTAATCGGGCGAGTTTCTACTTTCAGATGCAACAGAAATTTTGCGGATTGGTCAATCCGTTCGCGAGATATGGCAGTTTTGAGGTAAGAAACGCTTGAAAAACTCAAAATTTTCGCAGTTCTGATGCTCGAAACGAATAACTAGAACGGCCTAGGGGAAAACTACTCAGACCGTTGTATTCGGGCAAGCTTCTACTTTCAGATGCAACTGAAATTTTGCGAATTGGTCAATCCGTTCGCGAGATATGGCAGTTTTGAGGTAAGAAACGCTTGAAAAACACAAAATTTTCGCAGTTCTGATGCTCGAAACGAATAACTAGAACGGCCTAGGGGAAAACTACTCAGACCGTTGTAATCGGGCGAGTTTCTACTTTCAGATGCAACAGAAATTTTGCGGATTGCTCAATCCGTTCGCGAGATATGGCAGTTTTGAGGTAAGAAACGCTTGAAAAACTCAAAATTTTCGCAGTTCTGATGCTCGAAACGAATAACTAGAACGGCCTAGGGGAAAACTACTCATACCGTTGTAATCGGGCCAGTTTCTACTTTCAGATGCAACTGAAATTTTGCGGATTGGTCAATCCGATCGCGAGATATGGCAGTTTTGAGGTAGGAAACGCTTGAAAAACTCAAAATTTTCGCAGTTCTGATGCTCGAAACGAATAACTAGAACGGCCTAGGGGAAAACTACTCATACCGTTGTAATCGGGCCAGTTTCTACTTTCAGATGCAACTGAAATTTTGCGGTTTGGTCAATCCGATCGCGAGATATGGCAGTTTTGAGGTAAGAAACGCTTGAAAAACTCAAAATTTTCGCAGTTCTGATGCTCGAAACGAATAACTAGAACGGCCTAGGGGAAAACTACTCAGACCGTTGTAATCGGGCGAGTTTCTACTTTCAGATGCAACAGAAATTTTGCGGATTGGTCAATCCGTTCGCGAGATATGGCAGTTTTGAGGTAAGAAACGCTTGAAAAACTAAAAATTTACGCAGTTCTGATGCTCGAAACGAATGACTAGAACGGCCTAGGGGAAAACTACTCAGACCGTTGTAATCGGGCGAGTTTCTACTTTCAGATGCAACAGAAATTTTGCGGATTGGTCAATCCGTTCGCGAGATATGGCAGTTTTGAGGTAAGAAACGCTTGAAAAACTAAAAATTTACGCAGTTCTGATGCTCGAAACGAATGACTAGAACGGCCTAGGGGAAAACTACTCAGACCGTTGTAATCGGGCGAGTTTCTACTTTCAGATGCAACAGAAATTTTGCGGATTGGTCAATCCGTTCGCGAGATATGGCAGTTTTGGGGTAAGAAACGCTTGAAAAACTCAAAATTTTCGCAGTTCTGATGCTCGAAACGAATAACTAGAACGGCCTAGGGGAAAACTACTCAGACCGTTGTATTCGGGCAAGCTTCTACTTTCAGATGCAACTGAAATTTTGCGAATTGGTCAATCCGTTCGCGAGATATGGCAGTTTTGAGGTAAGAAACGCTTGAAAAACTCAAAATTTTCGCAGTTCTGATGCTCGAAACGAATAACTAGAACGGCCTAGGGGAAAACTACTCAGACCGTTGTAATCGGGCGAGTTTCTACTTTCAGATGCAACAGAAATTTTGCGGATTGGTCAATCCGTTCGCGAGATATGGCAGTTTTGAGGTAAGAAACGCTTGAAAAACTCAAAATTTTCGCAGTTCTGATGCTCGAAACGAATAACTAGAACGGCCTAGGGGAAAACTACTCAGACCGTTGTATTCGGGCAAGCTTCTACTTTCAGATGCAACTGAAATTTTGCGAATTGGTCAATCCGTTCGCGAGATATGGCAGTTTTGAGGTAAGAAACGCTTGAAAAACTCAAAATTTTCGCAGTTCTGATGCTCGAAACGAATAACTAGAACGGCCTAGGGGAAAACTACTCATACCGTTGTAATCGGGCCAGTTTCTACTTTCAGATGCAACTGAAATTTTGCGGATTGGTCAATCCGATCGCGAGATATGGCAGTTTTGAGGTAAGAAACGCTTGAAAAACTCAAAATTTTCGCAGTTCCGATGCTCGAAACGAATGACTAGAACAGCCTAGGGGGAAACTACTCAGACCGTTGTAATCGGGCGAGTTTCTACTTTCAGATGCAACAGAAATTTTGCGGATTGGTCAATCCGCTCGTGAGACATGGCAGTTTTGAGGTAAGAAACGCTTGAAAAACTCAAAATTTTCGCAGTTCTGATGCTCGAAACGAATAACTAGAACGGCCTAGGGGAAAACTACTCATACCGTTGTAATCGGGCCAGTTTCTACATTCAGATGCAACAGAAATTTTGCGGATTGGTCAGTCGGATCGCGAGATATGGCAGTTTTGAGGTAAGAAACGCTTGAAAAACTCAAAATTTTCGCAGTTCTGATGCTCGAATCGAATAACTAGAACGGCCTAGAGGAAAACTACTCATACCGTTGTAATCGGGCCAGTTTCTAATTTCAGATGCAACAGAAGTTTTGCGGATTGGTCAATCCGTTCGCGAGATATGGCAGTTTTGAGGTAAGAAACGCTTGAAAAACTAAAAATTTACGCAGTTCTGATGCTCGAAACGAATGACTAGAACGGCCTAGGGGAAAACTACTCAGACCGTTGTAATCGGGCGAGTTTCTACTTTCAGATGCAACAGAAATTTTGCGGATTGGTCAATCCGTTCGCGAGATATGGCAGTTTTGGGGTAAGAAACGCTTGAAAAACTCAAAATTTTCGCAGTTCTGATGCTCGAAACGAATAACTAGAACGGCCTAGGGGAAAACTACTCAGACCGTTGTATTCGGGCAAGCTTCTACTTTCAGATGCAACTGAAATTTTGCGAATTGGTCAATCCGTTCGCGAGATATGGCAGTTTTGAGGTAAGAAACGCTTGAAAAACTCAAAATTTTCGCAGTTCTGATGCTCGAAACGAATAACTAGAACGGCCTAGGGGAAAACTACTCAGACCGTTGTAATCGGGCGAGTTTCTACTTTCAGATGCAACAGAAATTTTGCGGATTGCTCAATCCGTTCGCGAGATATGGCAGTTTTGAGGTAAGAAACGCTTGAAAAACTCAAAATTTTCGCAGTTCTGATGCTCGAAACGAATAACTAGAACGGCCTAGGGGAAAACTACTCATACCGTTGTAATCGGGCCAGTTTCTACTTTGAGATGCAACTGAAATTTTGCGGATTGGTCAATCCGATCGCGAGATATGGCAGTTTTGAGGTAAGAAACGCTTGAAAAACTCAAAATTTTCGCTGTTCTGATGCTCGAAACGAATAACTAGAACGGCCTAGGGGAAAACTACTCAGACCGTTGTAATCGGGCGAGTTTCTACTTTCAGATGCAACAGAAATTTTGCGGATTGCTCAATCCGTTTGCGATATATGGCAGTTTTCAGGTAAGAAACGCTTGAAAAATTCAAAATTTACGCAGTTCTGATGCTCGAAACGAATGACTAGAACAGCCTAGGGGAAACTACTCAGACCGTTGTAATCGGGCGAGTTTCTACTTTCAGATGCAACAGAAATTTTGCGGATTGGTCAATCCGTTCGCGAGATATGGCAGTTTTGAGGTAAGAAACGCTTGAAAAACTAAAAATTTACGCAGTTCTGATGCTCGAAACGAATGACTAGAACGGCCTAGGGGAAAACTACTCAGACCGTTGTAATCGGGCGAGTTTCTACTTTCAGATGCAACAGAAATTTTGCGGATTGGTCAATCCGTTCGCGAGATATGGCAGTTTTGGGGTAAGAAACGCTTGAAAAACTCAAAATTTTCGCAGTTCTGATGCTCGAAACGAATAACTAGAACGGCCTAGGGGAAAACTACTCAGACCGTTGTAATCGGGCGAGTTTCTACTTTCAGATGCAACAGAAATTTTGCGGATTGCTCAATCCGTTCGCGAGATATGGCAGTTTTGAGGTAAGAAACGCTTGAAAAACTCAAAATTTTCGCAGTTCTGATGCTCGAAACGAATAACTAGAACGGCCTAGGGGAAAACTACTCATACCGTTGTAATCGGGCCAGTTTCTACTTTGAGATGCAACTGAAATTTTGCGGATTGGTCAATCCGATCGCGAGATATGGCAGTTTTGAGGTAAGAAACGCTTGAAAAACTCAAAATTTTCGCTGTTCTGATGCTCGAAACGAATAACTAGAACGGCCTAGGGGAAAACTACTCAGACCGTTGTAATCGGGCGAGTTTCTACTTTCAGATGCAACAGAAATTTTGCGGATTGCTCAATCCGTTTGCGATATATGGCAGTTTTCAGGTAAGAAACGCTTGAAAAATTCAAAATTTACGCAGTTCTGATGCTCGAAACGAATGACTAGAACAGCCTAGGGGAAACTACTCAGACCGTTGTAATCGGGCGAGTTTCTACTTTCAGATGCAACAGAAATTTTGCGGATTGGTCAATCCGTTCGTGAGACATGGCAGTTTTGAGGTAAGAAACGCTTGAAAAACTCAAAATTTTCGCAGTTCTGATGCTCGAAACGAATAACTAGAACGGCCTAGGGGAAAACTACTCATACCGTTGTAATCGGGCCAGTTTCTACTTTCAGATGCAACTGAAATTTTGCGGATTGGTCAATCCGATCGCGAGATATGGCAGTTTCAAAGTAAGAAACGCTGGAAAAACTCAAAATTTTCGCAGTTCTGATGCTCGAAACGAATAACTAGAACGGCCTAGGGGAAAACTACTCAGACCGTTGTAATCGGGCGAGTTTCTACTTTCAGATGCAACAGAAATTTTGCGGATTGCTCAATCCGTTCGCGAGATATGGCAGTTTTGAGGTAAGAAACGCTTGAAAAACTCAAAATTTTCGCAGTTCTGATGCTCGAAACGAATAACTAGAACGGCCTAGGGGAAAACTACTCATACCGTTGTAATCGGGCCAGTTTCTACTTTCAGATGCAACTGAAATTTTGCGGATTGGTCAATCCGATCGCGAGATATGGCAGTTTTGAGGTAGGAAACGCTTGAAAAACTCAAAATTTTCGCAGTTCTGATGCTCGAAACGAATAACTAGAACGGCCTAGGGGAAAACTACTCATACCGTTGTAATCGGGCCAGTTTCTACTTTCAGATGCAACTGAAATTTTGCGGTTTGGTCAATCCGATCGCGAGATATGGCAGTTTTGAGGTAAGAAACGCTTGAAAAACTCAAAATTTTCGCAGTTCTGATGCTCGAAACGAATAACTAGAACGGCCTAGGGGAAAACTACTCAGACCGTTGTAATCGGGCGAGTTTCTACTTTCAGATGCAACAGAAATTTTGCGGATTGGTCAATCCGTTCGCGAGATATGGCAGTTTTGAGGTAAGAAACGCTTGAAAAACTAAAAATTTACGCAGTTCTGATGCTCGAAACGAATGACTAGAACGGCCTAGGGGAAAACTACTCAGACCGTTGTAATCGGGCGAGTTTCTACTTTCAGATGCAACAGAAATTTTGCGGATTGGTCAATCCGTTCGCGAGATATGGCAGTTTTGAGGTAAGAAACGCTTGAAAAACTAAAAATTTACGCAGTTCTGATGCTCGAAACGAATGACTAGAACGGCCTAGGGGAAAACTACTCAGACCGTTGTAATCGGGCGAGTTTCTACTTTCAGATGCAACAGAAATTTTGCGGATTGGTCAATCCGTTCGCGAGATATGGCAGTTTTGGGGTAAGAAACGCTTGAAAAACTCAAAATTTTCGCAGTTCTGATGCTCGAAACGAATAACTAGAACGGCCTAGGGGAAAACTACTCAGACCGTTGTATTCGGGCAAGCTTCTACTTTCAGATGCAACTGAAATTTTGCGAATTGGTCAATCCGTTCGCGAGATATGGCAGTTTTGAGGTAAGAAACGCTTGAAAAACTCAAAATTTTCGCAGTTCTGATGCTCGAAACGAATAACTAGAACGGCCTAGGGGAAAACTACTCAGACCGTTGTAATCGGGCGAGTTTCTACTTTCAGATGCAACAGAAATTTTGCGGATTGGTCAATCCGTTCGCGAGATATGGCAGTTTTGAGGTAAGAAACGCTTGAAAAACTCAAAATTTTCGCAGTTCTGATGCTCGAAACGAATAACTAGAACGGCCTAGGGGAAAACTACTCAGACCGTTGTATTCGGGCAAGCTTCTACTTTCAGATGCAACTGAAATTTTGCGAATTGGTCAATCCGTTCGCGAGATATGGCAGTTTTGAGGTAAGAAACGCTTGAAAAACTCAAAATTTTCGCAGTTCTGATGCTCGAAACGAATAACTAGAAAGGCCTAGGGGAAAACTACTCAGACCGTTGTAATCGGGCGAGTTTCTACTTTCAGATGCAACAGAAATTTTGCGGATTGCACAATCCGTTCGCGAGATATGGCAGTTTTGAGGTAAGAAACGCTTGAAAAACTCAAAATTTTCGCAGTTCTGATGCTCGAAACGAATAACTAGAACGGCCTAGGGGAAAACTACTCATACCGTTGTAATCGGGCCAGTTTCTACTTTCAGATGCAACTGAAATTTTGCGGATTGGTCAATCCGATCGCGAGATATGGCAGTTTTGAGGTAGGAAACGCTTGAAAAACTCAAAATTTTCGCAGTTCTGATGCTCGAAACGAATAACTAGAACGGCCTAGGGGAAAACTACTCAGACCGTTGTAATCGGGCGAGTTTCTACTTTCAGATGCAACAGAAATTTTGCGGATTGCTCAATCCGTTCGCGATATATGGCAGTTTTCAGGTAAGAAACGCTTGAAAAATTCAAAATTTACGAAGTTCTGATGCTCGAAACGAATGACTAGAACAGCCTAGGGGGAAACTACTCAGACCGTTGTAATCGGGCGAGTTTCTACTTTCAGATGCAACAGAAATTTTGCGGATTGGTCAATCCGTTCGTGAGACATGGCAGTTTTGAGGTAAGAAACGCTTGAAAAACTCAAAATTTTCGCAGTTCTGATGCTCGAAACGAATAACTAGAACGGCCTAGGGGAAAACTACTCATACCGTTGTAATCGGGCCAGTTTCTACTTTCAGATGCAACTGAAATTTTGCGGATTGGTCAATCCGATCGCGAGATATGGCAGTTTTGAGGTAAGAAACGCTTGAAAAACTCAAAATTTTCGCAGTTCCGATGCTCGAAACGAATGACTAGAACAGCCTAGGGGGAAACTACTCAGACCGTTGTAATCGGGCGAGTTTCTACTTTCAGATGCAACAGAAATTTTGCGGATTGGTCAATCCGCTCGTGAGACATGGCAGTTTTGAGGTAAGAAACGCTTGAAAAACTCAAAATTTTCGCAGTTCTGATGCTCGAAACGAATAACTAGAACGGCCTAGGGGAAAACTACTCATACCGTTGTAATCGGGCCAGTTTCTACATTCAGATGCAACAGAAATTTTGCGGATTGGTCAGTCGGATCGCGAGATATGGCAGTTTTGAGGTAAGAAACGCTTGAAAAACTCAAAATTTTCGCAGTTCTGATGCTCGAATCGAATAACTAGAACGGCCTAGAGGAAAACTACTCATACCGTTGTAATCGGGCCAGTTTCTAATTTCAGATGCAACAGAAGTTTTGCGGATTGGTCAATCCGTTCGCGAGATATGGCAGTTTTGAGGTAAGAAACGCTTGAAAAACTAAAAATTTACGCAGTTCTGATGCTCGAAACGAATGACTAGAACGGCCTAGGGGAAAACTACTCAGACCGTTGTAATCGGGCGAGTTTCTACTTTCAGATGCAACAGAAATTTTGCGGATTGGTCAATCCGTTCGCGAGATATGGCAGTTTTGGGGTAAGAAACGCTTGAAAAACTCAAAATTTTCGCAGTTCTGATGCTCGAAACGAATAACTAGAACGGCCTAGGGGAAAACTACTCAGACCGTTGTATTCGGGCAAGCTTCTACTTTCAGATGCAACTGAAATTTTGCGAATTGGTCAATCCGTTCGCGAGATATGGCAGTTTTGAGGTAAGAAACGCTTGAAAAACTCAAAATTTTCGCAGTTCTGATGCTCGAAACGAATAACTAGAACGGCCTAGGGGAAAACTACTCAGACCGTTGTAATCGGGCGAGTTTCTACTTTCAGATGCAACAGAAATTTTGCGGATTGCTCAATCCGTTCGCGAGATATGGCAGTTTTGAGGTAAGAAACGCTTGAAAAACTCAAAATTTTCGCAGTTCTGATGCTCGAAACGAATAACTAGAACGGCCTAGGGGAAAACTACTCATACCGTTGTAATCGGGCCAGTTTCTACTTTGAGATGCAACTGAAATTTTGCGGATTGGTCAATCCGATCGCGAGATATGGCAGTTTTGAGGTAAGAAACGCTTGAAAAACTCAAAATTTTCGCTGTTCTGATGCTCGAAACGAATAACTAGAACGGCCTAGGGGAAAACTACTCAGACCGTTGTAATCGGGCGAGTTTCTACTTTCAGATGCAACAGAAATTTTGCGGATTGCTCAATCCGTTTGCGATATATGGCAGTTTTCAGGTAAGAAACGCTTGAAAAATTCAAAATTTACGCAGTTCTGATGCTCGAAACGAATGACTAGAACAGCCTAGGGGAAACTACTCAGACCGTTGTAATCGGGCGAGTTTCTACTTTCAGATGCAACAGAAATTTTGCGGATTGGTCAATCCGTTCGTGAGACATGGCAGTTTTGAGGTAAGAAACGCTTGAAAAACTCAAAATTTTCGCAGTTCTGATGCTCGAAACGAATAACTAGAACGGCCTAGGGGAAAACTACTCATACCGTTGTAATCGGGCCAGTTTCTACTTTCAGATGCAACTGAAATTTTGCGGATTGGTCAATCCGATCGCGAGATATGGCAGTTTTAAAGTAAGAAACGCTGGAAAAACTCAAAATTTTCGCAGTTCTGATGCTCGAAACGAATAACTAGAACGGCCTAGGGGAAAACTACTCAGACCGTTGTAATCGGGCGAGTTTCTACTTTCAGATGCAACAGAAATTTTGCGGATTGCTCAATCCGTTCGCGATATATGGCAGTTTTCAGGTAAGAAACGCTTGAAAAATTCAAAATTTACGCAGTTCTGATGCTCGAAACGAATGACTAGAACAGCCTAGGGGGAAACTACTCAGACCGTTGTAATCGGGCGAGTTTCTACTTTCAGATGCAACAGAAATTTTGCGGATTGGTCAATCCGCTCGTGAGACATGGCAGTTTTGAGGTAAGAAACGCTTGAAAAACTCAAAATTTTTGCAGTTCTGATGCTCGAATCGAATAACTAGAACGGCCTAGGGGAAAACTACTCTTACCGTTGTAATCGGGCCAGTTTCTAATTTCAGATGCAACAGAAGTTTTGCGGATTGGTCAATCCGTTCGCGAGATATGGCAGTTTTGAGGTAAGAAACGCTTGAAAAACTAAAAATTTACGCAGTTCTGATGCTCGAAACGAATGACTAGAACGGCCTAGGGGAAAACTACTCAGACCGTTGTAATCGGGCGAGATTCTACTTTCAGATGCAACAGAAATTTTGCGGATTGGTCAATCCGTTCGCGAGATATGGCAGTTTTGGGGTAAGAAACGCTTGAAAAACTCAAAATTTTCGCAGTTCTGATGCTCGAAACGAATAACTAGAACGGCCTAGGGGAAAACTACTCAGACCGTTGTATTCGGGCAAGCTTCTACTTTCAGATGCAACTGAAATTTTGCGAATTGGTCAATCCGTTCGCGAGATATGGCAGTTTTGAGGTAGGAAACGCTTGAAAAACTCAAAATTTTCGCAGTTCTGATGCTCGAAACGAATAACTAGAACGGCCTAGGGGAAAACTACTCAGACCGTTGTAATCGGGCGAGTTTCTACTTTCAGATGCAACAGAAATTTTGCGGATTGCTCAATCCGTTCGCGAGATATGGCAGTTTTGAGGTAAGAAACGCTTGAAAAACTCAAAATTTTCGCAGTTCTGATGCTCGAAACGAATAACTAGAACGGCCTAGGGGAAAACTACTCAGACCGATGTAATCGGGCGAGTTTCTACTTTCAGATGCAACAGAAATTTTGCGGATTGCTCAATCCGTTCGCGAGATATGGCAGTTTTGAGGTAAGAAACGCTTGAAAAACTCAAAATTTTCGCAGTTCTGATGCTCGAAACGAATAACTAGTACGGCCTAGGGGAAAACTACTCAGACCGTTGTAATCGGGCGAGTTTCTACTTTCAGATGCAACAGAAATTTTGCGGATTGGTCAATCCGTTCGCGAGATATGGCAGTTTTGAGGTAAGAAACGCTTGAAAAACTCAAAATTTTCGCAGTTCTGATGCTCGAAACGAATAACTAGAACGGCCTAGGGGAAAACTACTCAGACCGTTGTATTCGGGCAAGCTTCTACTTTCAGATGCAACTGAAATTTTGCGAATTGGTCAATCCGTTCGCGAGATATGGCAGTTTTGAGGTAAGAAACGCTTGAAAAACACAAAATTTTCGCAGTTCTGATGCTCGAAACGAATAACTAGAACGGCCTAGGGGAAAACTACTCAGACCGTTGTAATCGGGCGAGTTTCTACTTTCAGATGCAACAGAAATTTTGCGGATTGCTCAATCCGTTCGCGAGATATGGCAGTTTTGAGGTAAGAAACGCTTGAAAAACTCAAAATTTTCGCAGTTCTGATGCTCGAAACGAATAACTAGAACGGCCTAGGGGAAAACTACTCATACCGTTGTAATCGGGCCAGTTTCTACTTTCAGATGCAACTGAAATTTTGCGGATTGGTCAATCCGATCGCGAGATATGGCAGTTTTGAGGTAGGAAACGCTTGAAAAACTCAAAATTTTCGCAGTTCTGATGCTCGAAACGAATAACTAGAACGGCCTAGGGGAAAACTACTCATACCGTTGTAATCGGGCCAGTTTCTACTTTCAGATGCAACTGAAATTTTGCGGTTTGGTCAATCCGATCGCGAGATATGGCAGTTTTGAGGTAAGAAACGCTTGAAAAACTCAAAATTTTCGCAGTTCTGATGCTCGAAACGAATAACTAGAACGGCCTAGGGGAAAACTACTCAGACCGTTGTAATCGGGCGAGTTTCTACTTTCAGATGCAACAGAAATTTTGCGGATTGGTCAATCCGTTCGCGAGATATGGCAGTTTTGAGGTAAGAAACGCTTGAAAAACTCAAAATTTTCGCAGTTCTGATGCTCGAAACGAATAACTAGAACGGCCTAGGGGAAAACTACTCAGACCGTTGTATTCGGGCAAGCTTCTACTTTCAGATGCAACTGAAATTTTGCGAATTGGTCAATCCGTTCGCGAGATATGGCAGTTTTGAGGTAAGAAACGCTTGAAAAACTCAAAATTTTCGCAGTTCTGATGCTCGAAACGAATAACTAGAACGGCCTAGGGGAAAACTACTCAGACCGTTGTAATCGGGCGAGTTTCTACTTTCAGATGCAACAGAAATTTTGCGGATTGCACAATCCGTTCGCGAGATATGGCAGTTTTGAGGTAAGAAACGCTTGAAAAACTCAAAATTTTCGCAGTTCTGATGCTCGAAACGAATAACTAGAACGGCCTAGGGGAAAACTACTCATACCGTTGTAATCGGGCCAGTTTCTACTTTCAGATGCAACTGAAATTTTGCGGATTGGTCAATCCGATCGCGAGATATGGCAGTTTTGAGGTAGGAAACGCTTGAAAAACTCAAAATTTTCGCAGTTCTGATGCTCGAAACGAATAACTAGAACGGCCTAGGGGAAAACTACTCAGACCGTTGTAATCGGGCGAGTTTCTACTTTCAGATGCAACAGAAATTTTGCGGATTGCTCAATCCGTTCGCGATATATGGCAGTTTTCAGGTAAGAAACGCTTGAAAAATTCAAAATTTACGAAGTTCTGATGCTCGAAACGAATGACTAGAACAGCCTAGGGGGAAACTACTCAGACCGTTGTAATCGGGCGAGTTTCTACTTTCAGATGCAACAGAAATTTTGCGGATTGGTCAATCCGTTCGTGAGACATGGCAGTTTTGAGGTAAGAAACGCTTGAAAAACTCAAAATTTTCGCAGTTCTGATGCTCGAAACGAATAACTAGAACGGCCTAGGGGAAAACTACTCATACCGTTGTAATCGGGCCAGTTTCTACTTTCAGATGCAACTGAAATTTTGCGGATTGGTCAATCCGATCGCGAGATATGGCAGTTTTGAGGTAAGAAACGCTTGAAAAACTCAAAATTTTCGCAGTTCCGATGCTCGAAACGAATGACTAGAACAGCCTAGGGGGAAACTACTCAGACCGTTGTAATCGGGCGAGTTTCTACTTTCAGATGCAACAGAAATTTTGCGGATTGGTCAATCCGCTCGTGAGACATGGCAGTTTTGAGGTAAGAAACGCTTGAAAAACTCAAAATTTTCGCAGTTCTGATGCTCGAAACGAATAACTAGAACGGCCTAGGGGAAAACTACTCATACCGTTGCAATCGGGCCAGTTTCTACATTCAGATGCAACAGAAATTTTGCGGATTGGTCAGTCGGATCGCGAGATATGGCAGTTTTGAGGTAAGAAACGCTTGAAAAACTCAAAATTTTCGCAGTTCTGATGCTCGAATCGAATAACTAGAACGGCCTAGAGGAAAACTCCTCATACCGTTGTAATCGGGCCAGTTTCTAATTTCAGATGCAACAGAAGTTTTGCGGATTGGTCAATCCGTTCGCGAGATATGGCAGTTTTGAGGTAAGAAACGCTTGAAAAACTAAAAATTTACGCAGTTCTGATGCTCGAAACGAATGACTAGAACGGCCTAGGGGAAAACTACTCAGACCGTTTTAATCGGGCGAGTTTCTACTTTCAGATGCAACAGAAATTTTGCGGATTGGTCAATCCGTTCGCGAGATATGGCAGTTTTGGGGTAAGAAACGCTTGAAAAACTCAAAATTTTCGCAGTTCTGATGCTCGAAACGAATAACTAGAACGGCCTAGGGGAAAACTACTCAGACCGTTGTATTCGGGCAAGCTTCTACTTTCAGATGCAACTGAAATTTTGCGAATTGGTCAATCCGTTCGCGAGATATGGCAGTTTTGAGGTAAGAAACGGTTGAAAAACTCAAAATTTTCGCAGTTCTGATGCTCGAAACGAATAACTAGAACGGCCTAGGGGAAAACTACTCATACCGTTGTAATCGGGCCAGTTTCTACTTTCAGATGCAACTGAAATTTTGCGGATTGGTCAATCCGATCGCGAGATATGGCAGTTTTGAGGTAGGAAACGCTTGAAAAACTCAAAATTTTCGCAGTTCTGATGCTCGAAACGAATAACTAGAACGGCCTAGGGGAAAACTACTCATACCGTTGTAATCGGGCCAGTTTCTACTTTCAGATGCAACTGAAATTTTGCGGTTTGGTCAATCCGATCGCGAGATATGGCAGTTTTGAGGTAAGAAACGCTTGAAAAACTCAAAATTTTCGCAGTTCTGATGCTCGAAACGAATAACTAGAACGGCCTAGGGGAAAACTACTCAGACCGTTGTAATCGGGCGAGTTTCTACTTTCAGATGCAACAGAAATTTTGCGGATTGGTCAATCCGTTCGCGAGATATGGCAGTTTTGAGGTAAGAAACGCTTGAAAAACTCAAAATTTTCGCAGTTCTGATGCTCGAAACGAATAACTAGAACGGCCTAGGGGAAAACTACTCAGACCGTTGTATTCGGGCAAGCTTCTACTTTCAGATGCAACTGAAATTTTGCGAATTGGTCAATCCGTTCGCGAGATATGGCAGTTTTGAGGTAAGAAACGCTTGAAAAACTCAAAATTTTCGCAGTTCTGATGCTCGAAACGAATAACTAGAACGGCCTAGGGGAAAACTACTCAGACCGTTGTAATCGGGCGAGTTTCTACTTTCAGATGCAACAGAAATTTTGCGGATTGCACAATCCGTTCGCGAGATATGGCAGTTTTGAGGTAAGAAACGCTTGAAAAACTCAAAATTTTCGCAGTTCTGATGCTCGAAACGAATAACTAGAACGGCCTAGGGGAAAACTACTCATACCGTTGTAATCGGGCCAGTTTCTACTTTCAGATGCAACTGAAATTTTGCGGATTGGTCAATCCGATCGCGAGATATGGCAGTTTTGAGGTAGGAAACGCTTGAAAAACTCAAAATTTTCGCAGTTCTGATGCTCGAAACGAATAACTAGAACGGCCTAGGGGAAAACTACTCAGACCGTTGTAATCGGGCGAGTTTCTACTTTCAGATGCAACAGAAATTTTGCGGATTGCTCAATCCGTTCGCGATATATGGCAG
Organism: Ptiloglossa arizonensis; assembly: GCF_051014685.1. Taxonomy (NCBI): domain Eukaryota; kingdom Metazoa; phylum Arthropoda; class Insecta; order Hymenoptera; family Colletidae; genus Ptiloglossa; species Ptiloglossa arizonensis. The sequence goes on from NW_027479389.1 coordinate 31,275, forward strand.
TTTTCAGGTAAGAAACGCTTGAAAAATTCAAAATTTACGAAGTTCTGATGCTCGAAACGAATGACTAGAACAGCCTAGGGGGAAACTACTCAGACCGTTGTAATCGGGCGAGTTTCTACTTTCAGATGCAACAGAAATTTTGCGGATTGGTCAATCCGTTCGTGAGACATGGCAGTTTTGAGGTAAGAAACGCTTGAAAAACTCAAAATTTTCGCAGTTCTGATGCTCGAAACGAATAACTAGAACGGCCTAGGGGAAAACTACTCATACCGTTGTAATCGGGCCAGTTTCTACTTTCAGATGCAACTGAAATTTTGCGGATTGGTCAATCCGATCGCGAGATATGGCAGTTTTGAGGTAAGAAACGCTTGAAAAACTCAAAATTTTCGCAGTTCCGATGCTCGAAACGAATGACTAGAACAGCCTAGGGGGAAACTACTCAGACCGTTGTAATCGGGCGAGTTTCTACTTTCAGATGCAACAGAAATTTTGCGGATTGGTCAATCCGCTCGTGAGACATGGCAGTTTTGAGGTAAGAAACGCTTGAAAAACTCAAAATTTTCGCAGTTCTGATGCTCGAAACGAATAACTAGAACGGCCTAGGGGAAAACTACTCATACCGTTGCAATCGGGCCAGTTTCTACATTCAGATGCAACAGAAATTTTGCGGATTGGTCAGTCGGATCGCGAGATATGGCAGTTTTGAGGTAAGAAACGCTTGAAAAACTCAAAATTTTCGCAGTTCTGATGCTCGAATCGAATAACTAGAACGGCCTAGAGGAAAACTACTCATACCGTTGTAATCGGGCCAGTTTCTAATTTCAGATGCAACAGAAGTTTTGCGGATTGGTCAATCCGTTCGCGAGATATGGCAGTTTTGAGGTAAGAAACGCTTGAAAAACTAAAAATTTACGCAGTTCTGATGCTCGAAACGAATGACTAGAACGGCCTAGGGGAAAACTACTCAGACCGTTGTAATCGGGCGAGTTTCTACTTTCAGATGCAACAGAAATTTTGCGGATTGGTCAATCCGTTCGCGAGATATGGCAGTTTTGGGGTAAGAAACGCTTGAAAAACTCAAAATTTTCGCAGTTCTGATGCTCGAAACGAATAACTAGAACGGCCTAGGGGAAAACTACTCAGACCGTTGTATTCGGGCAAGCTTCTACTTTCAGATGCAACTGAAATTTTGCGAATTGGTCAATCCGTTCGCGAGATATGGCAGTTTTGAGGTAAGAAACGCTTGAAAAACTCAAAATTTTCGCAGTTCTGATGCTCGAAACGAATAACTAGAACGGCCTAGGGGAAAACTACTCAGACCGTTGTAATCGGGCGAGTTTCTACTTTCAGATGCAACAGAAATTTTGCGGATTGCTCAATCCGTTCGCGAGATATGGCAGTTTTGAGGTAAGAAACGCTTGAAAAACTCAAAATTTTCGCAGTTCTGATGCTCGAAACGAATAACTAGAACGGCCTAGGGGAAAACTACTCATACCGTTGTAATCGGGCCAGTTTCTACTTTGAGATGCAACTGAAATTTTGCGGATTGGTCAATCCGATCGCGAGATATGGCAGTTTTGAGGTAAGAAACGCTTGAAAAACTCAAAATTTTCGCTGTTCTGATGCTCGAAACGAATAACTAGAACGGCCTAGGGGAAAACTACTCAGACCGTTGTAATCGGGCGAGTTTCTACTTTCAGATGCAACAGAAATTTTGCGGATTGCTCAATCCGTTTGCGATATATGGCAGTTTTCAGGTAAGAAACGCTTGAAAAATTCAAAATTTACGCAGTTCTGATGCTCGAAACGAATGACTAGAACAGCCTAGGGGAAACTACTCAGACCGTTGTAATCGGGCGAGTTTCTACTTTCAGATGCAACAGAAATTTTGCGGATTGGTCAATCCGTTCGTGAGACATGGCAGTTTTGAGGTAAGAAACGCTTGAAAAACTCAAAATTTTCGCAGTTCTGATGCTCGAAACGAATAACTAGAACGGCCTAGGGGAAAACTACTCATACCGTTGTAATCGGGCCAGTTTCTACTTTCAGATGCAACTGAAATTTTGCGGATTGGTCAATCCGATCGCGAGATATGGCAGTTTTAAAGTAAGAAACGCTGGAAAAACTCAAAATTTTCGCAGTTCTGATGCTCGAAACGAATAACTAGAACGGCCTAGGGGAAAACTACTCAGACCGTTGTAATCGGGCGAGTTTCTACTTTCAGATGCAACAGAAATTTTGCGGATTGCTCAATCCGTTCGCGATATATGGCAGTTTTCAGGTAAGAAACGCTTGAAAAATTCAAAATTTACGCAGTTCTGATGCTCGAAACGAATGACTAGAACAGCCTAGGGGGAAACTACTCAGACCGTTGTAATCGGGCGAGTTTCTACTTTCAGATGCAACAGAAATTTTGCGGATTGGTCAATCCGCTCGTGAGACATGGCAGTTTTGAGGTAAGAAACGCTTGAAAAACTCAAAATTTTCGCAGTTCTGATGCTCGAAACGAATAACTAGAACGGCCTAGGGGAAAACTACTCATACCGTTGTAATCGGGCCAGTTTCTACATTCAGATGCAACTGAAATTTTGCGGACTGGTCAATCCGTTCGCGAGATATGGCAGTTTTGGGGTAAGAAACGCTTGAAAAACTCAAAATTTTCGCAGTTCTGATGCTCGAAACGAATAACTAGAACGGCATAGGGGAAAACTACTCAGACCGTTGTATTCGGGCAAGCTTCTACTTTCAGATGCAACAGAAATTTTGCGGATTGCTCAATCCGTTTGCGATATATGGCAGTTTTCAGGTAAGAAACGCTTGAAAAATTCAAAATTTACGCAGTTCTGATGCTCGAAACGAATGACTAGAACAGCCTAGGGGAAACTACTCAGACCGTTGTAATCGGGCGAGTTTCTACTTTCAGATGCAACAGAAATTTTGCGGATTGGTCAATCCGTTCGTGAGACATGGCAGTTTTGAGGTAAGAAACGCTTGAAAAACTCAAAATTTTCGCAGTTCTGATGCTCGAAACGAATAACTAGAACGGCCTAGGGGAAAACTACTCATACCGTTGTAATCGGGCCAGTTTCTACTTTCAGATGCAACTGAAATTTTGCGGATTGGTCAATCCGATCGCGAGATATGGCAGTTTTGAGGTAGGAAACGCTTGAAAAACTCAAAATTTTCGCAGTTCTGATGCTCGAAACGAATAACTAGAACGGCCTAGGGGAAAACTACTCAGACCGTTGTAATCGGGCGAGTTTCTACTTTCAGATGCAACAGAAATTTTGCGGATTGGTCAATCCGTTCGCGAGATATGGCAGTTTTGAGGTAAGAAACGCTTGAAAAACTCAAAATTTTCGCAGTTCTGATGCTCGAAACGAATAACTAGAACGGCCTAGGGGAAAACTACTCAGACCGTTGTATTCGGGCAAGCTTCTACTTTCAGATGCAACTGAAATTTTGCGAATTGGTCAATCCGTTCGCGAGATATGGCAGTTTTGAGGTAAGAAACGCTTGAAAAACTCAAAATTTTCGCAGTTCTGATGCTCGAAACGAATAACTAGAACGGCCTAGGGGAAAACTACTCAGACCGTTGTAATCGGGCGAGTTTCTACTTTCAGATGCAACAGAAATTTTGCGGATTGCACAATCCGTTCGCGAGATATGGCAGTTTTGAGGTAAGAAACGCTTGAAAAACTCAAAATTTTCGCAGTTCTGATGCTCGAAACGAATAACTAGAACGGCCTAGGGGAAAACTACTCATACCGTTGTAATCGGGACAGTTTCTACTTTCAGATGCAACTGAAATTTTGCGGATTGGTCAATCCGATCGCGAGATATGGCAGTTTTGAGGTAGGAAACGCTTGAAAAACTCAAAATTTTCGCAGTTCTGATGCTCGAAACGAATAACTAGAACGGCCTAGGGGAAAACTACTCAGACCGTTGTAATCGGGCGAGTTTCTACTTTCAGATGCAACAGAAATTTTGCGGATTGCTCAATCCGTTCGCGATATATGGCAGTTTTCAGGTAAGAAACGCTTGAAAAATTCAAAATTTACGAAGTTCTGATGCTCGAAACGAATGACTAGAACAGCCTAGGGGGAAACTACTCAGACCGTTGTAATCGGGCGAGTTTCTACTTTCAGATGCAACAGAAATTTTGCGGATTGGTCAATCCGTTCGTGAGACATGGCAGTTTTGAGGTAAGAAACGCTTGAAAAACTCAAAATTTTCGCAGTTCTGATGCTCGAAACGAATAACTAGAACGGCCTAGGGGAAAACTACTCATACCGTTGTAATCGGGCCAGTTTCTACTTTCAGATGCAACTGAAATTTTGCGGATTGGTCAATCCGATCGCGAGATATGGCAGTTTTGAGGTAAGAAACGCTTGAAAAACTCAAAATTTTCGCAGTTCCGATGCTCGAAACGAATGACTAGAACAGCCTAGGGGGAAACTACTCAGACCGTTGTAATCGGGCGAGTTTCTACTTTCAGATGCAACAGAAATTTTGCGGATTGGTCAATCCGCTCGTGAGACATGGCAGTTTTGAGGTAAGAAACGCTTGAAAAACTCAAAATTTTCGCAGTTCTGATGCTCGAAACGAATAACTAGAACGGCCTAGGGGAAAACTACTCATACCGTTGCAATCGGGCCAGTTTCTACATTCAGATGCAACAGAAATTTTGCGGATTGGTCAGTCGGATCGCGAGATATGGCAGTTTTGAGGTAAGAAACGCTTGAAAAACTCAAAATTTTCGCAGTTCTGATGCTCGAATCGAATAACTAGAACGGCCTAGAGGAAAACTACTCATACCGTTGTAATCGGGCCAGTTTCTAATTTCAGATGCAACAGAAGTTTTGCGGATTGGTCAATCCGTTCGCGAGATATGGCAGTTTTGAGGTAAGAAACGCTTGAAAAACTAAAAATTTACGCAGTTCTGATGCTCGAAACGAATGACTAGAACGGCCTAGGGGAAAACTACTCAGACCGTTGTAATCGGGCGAGTTTCTACTTTCAGATGCAACAGAAATTTTGCGGATTGGTCAATCCGTTCGCGAGATATGGCAGTTTTGGGGTAAGAAACGCTTGAAAAACTCAAAATTTTCGCAGTTCTGATGCTCGAAACGAATAACTAGAACGGCCTAGGGGAAAACTACTCAGACCGTTGTATTCGGGCAAGCTTCTACTTTCAGATGCAACTGAAATTTTGCGAATTGGTCAATCCGTTCGCGAGATATGGCAGTTTTGAGGTAAGAAACGCTTGAAAAACTCAAAATTTTCGCAGTTCTGATGCTCGAAACGAATAACTAGAACGGCCTAGGGGAAAACTACTCAGACCGTTGTAATCGGGCGAGTTTCTACTTTCAGATGCAACAGAAATTTTGCGGATTGCTCAATCCGTTCGCGAGATATGGCAGTTTTGAGGTAAGAAACGCTTGAAAAACTCAAAATTTTCGCAGTTCTGATGCTCGAAACGAATAACTAGAACGGCCTAGGGGAAAACTACTCATACCGTTGTAATCGGGCCAGTTTCTACTTTGAGATGCAACTGAAATTTTGCGAATTGGTCAATCCGTTCGCGAGATATGGCAGTTTTGAGGTAGGAAACGCTTGAAAAACTCAAAATTTTCGCAGTTCTGATGCTCGAAACGAATAACTAGAACGGCCTAGGGGAAAACTACTCAGACCGTTGTAATCGGGCGAGTTTCTACTTTCAGATGCAACAGAAATTTTGCGGATTGCTCAATCCGTTCGCGAGATATGGCAGTTTTGAGGTAAGAAACGCATGAAAAACTCAAAATTTTCGCAGTTCTGATGCTCGAAACGAATAACTAGAACGGCCTAGGGGAAAACTACTCATACCGTTGTAATCGGGCGCGTTTCTGCTTTCAGATGCAACAGAAATTTTGCGGATTGCTCAATCCGTTCGCGAGATATGGCAGTTTTGAGGTAAGAAACGCTTGAAAAACTCAAAATTTTCGCAGTTCTGATGCTCGAAACGAATAACTAGAACGGCCTAGGGGAAAACTACTCATACCGTTGTAATCGGGCCAGTTTCTACTTTCAGATGCAACTGAAATTTTGCGGATTGGTCAATCCGATCGCGAGATATGGCAGTTTTGAGGTAAGAAACGCTTGAAAAACTCAAAATTTTCGCAGTTCTGATGCTCGAAACGAATAACTAGAACGGCCTAGGGGAAAACTACTCAGACCGTTGTAATCGGGCGAGTTTCTACTTTCAGATGCAACAGAAATTTTGCGGATTGCTCAATCCGTTCGCGAGATATGGCAGTTTTGAGGTAAGAATCGCTTGAAAAACTCAAAATTTTCGCAGTTCTGATGCTCGAAACGAATAACTAGAACGGCCTAGGGGAAAACTACTCAGACCGTTGTAATCGGGCGAGCTTCTACTTTCAGATGCAACTGAAACTTTGCGGATTGGTCAATCCGTTCGCGAGATATGGCAGTTTTTAGGTAAGAAACGCTTGAAAAACTAAAAATTTACGCAGTTCTGATGCTCGAAACGAATGACTAGAACGGCCTAGGGGAAAACTACTCAGACCGTTGTAATCGGGCGAGTTTCTACTTTCAGATGCAACAGAAATTTTGCGGATTGGTCAATCCGTTCGCGAGATATGGCAGTTTTGAGGTAAGAAACGCTTGAAAAACTCAAAATTTTCGCAGTTCTGATGCTCGAAACGAATAACTAGAACGGCCTAGGGGAAAACTACTCAGACCGTTGTATTCGGGCAAGCTTCTACTTTCAGATGCTACTGAAATTTTGCGAATTGGTCAATCCGTTCGCGAGATATGGCAGTTTTGAGGTAAGAAACGCTTGAAAAACTCAAAATTTTCGCAGTTCTGATGCTCGAAACGAATAACTAGAACGGCCTAGGGGAAAACTACTCAGACCGTTGTAATCGGGCGTGTTTCTACTTTCAGGTGCAACAGAAATTTTGCGGATTGCTCAATCCGTTCGCGATATATGGCAGTTTTCAGGTAATCAACGCTTGAAAAACTCAAAATTTACGCAGTTCTGATGCTCGAAACGAATGACTAGAACGGCCTAGGGGAAAACTACTCAGACCGTTGTAATCGGGCGAGTTTCTACTTTCAGATGCAACAGAAATTTTGCGGATTGGTCAATCCGTTCGCGAGATATGGCAGTTATGAGGTAAGAAACGCTTGAAAAACTCAAAATTTTCGCAGTTCTGATGCTCGAAACGAATAACTAGAACGGCCTAGGGGAAAACTACTCAGACCGTTGTAATCGGGCGAGCTTCTACTTTCAGATGCAACTGAAACTTTGCGGATTGGTCAATCCGTTCGCGAGATATGGCAGTTTTTAGGTAAGAAACGCTTGAAAAACTAAAAATTTACGCAGTTCTGATGCTCGAAACGAATGACTAGAACGGCCTAGGGGAAAACTACTCAGACCGTTGTAATCGGGCGAGTTTCTACTTTCAGATGCAACAGAAATTTTGCGGATTGGTCAATCCGTTCGCGAGATATGGCAGTTTTGAGGTAAGAAACGCTCGAAAAACTCAAAATTTTCGCAGTTCTGATGCTCGAAACGAATAACTAGAACGGCCTAGGGGAAAACTACTCAGACCGTTGTATTCGGGCAAGCTTCTACTTTCAGATGCAACTGAAATTTTGCGAATTGGTCAATCCGTTCGCGAGATATGGCAGTTTTGAGGTAAGAAACGCTTGAAAAACTCAAAATTTTCGCAGTTCTGATGCTCGAAACGAAGAACTAGAACGGCCTAGGGGAAAACTACTCAGACCGTTGTAATCGGGCGAGTTTCTACTTTCAGATGCAACAGAAATTTTGCGGATTGCTCAATCCGTTCGCGATATATGGCAGTTTTCAGGTAAGAAACGCTCGAAAAACTCAAAATTTTCGCAGTCTGATGCTCGAAACGAATAACTAGAACGGCCTAGGGGAAAACTACTCAGACCGTTGTATTCGGGCAAGCTTCTACTTTCAGATGCAACTGAAATTTTGCGAATTGGTCAATCCGTTCGCGAGATATGGCAGTTTTGAGGTAAGAAACGCTTGAAAAACTCAAAATTTTCGCAGTTCTGATGCTCGAAACGAATAACTAGAACGGCCTAGGGGAAAACTACTCATACCGTTGTAATCGGGCCAGTTTCTACTTTCAGATGCAACAGAAATTTTGCGGAGTGGTCAATCCGTTCGCGAGATATGGCAGTTTTGAGGTAAGAAACGCTTGAAAAACTCAAAATTTTCGCAGTTCTGATGCTCGAAACGAATAACTAGAACGGCCTAGGGGAATACTACTCAGACCGTTGTAATCGGGCGAGTTTCTACTTTCAGATGCAACAGAAATTTTGCGGATTGCTCAATCCGTTCGCGATATATGGCAGTTTTGAGGTAAGAAACGCTTGAAAAACTCAAAATTTTCGCAGTTCTGATGCTCGAAACGAATAACTAGAACGGCCTAGGGGAAAACTACTCAGACCGTTGTAATCGGGCAAGCTTCTACTTTCAGATGCAACTGAAATTTTGCGAATTGGTCAATCCGTTCGCGAGATATGGCAGTTTTGAGGTAAGAAACGCTTGAAAAACTCAAAATTTTCGCAGTTCTGATGCTCGAAACGAATAACTAGAACGGCCTAGGGGAAAACTACTCAGACCGTTGTAATCGGGCGAGTTTCTACTTTCAGATGCAACAGAAATTTTGCGGATTGCTCAATCCGTTCGCGATATATGGCAGTTTTCAGGTAAGAAACGCTTGAAAAACTCAAAATTTACGCAGTTCTGATGCTCGAAACGAATGACTAGAACGGCCTAGGGGAAAACTACTCAGACCGTTGTAATCGGGCGAGTTTCTACTTTCAGATGCAACAGAAATTTTGCGGATTGCTCAATCCGTTCGCGATATATGGCAGTTTTCAGGTAAGAAACGCTTGAAAAACTCAAAATTTACGCAGTTCTGATGCTCGAAACGAATGACTAGAACGGCCTAGGGGAAAACTACTCAGACCGTTGTATGCGGGCAAGCTTCTACTTTCAGATGCAACTGAAATTTTGCGAATTGGTCAATCCGTTCGCGAGATATGGTAGTTTTGAGGTAAGAAACGCTTGAAAAACTCAAAATTTTCGCAGTTCTGATGCTCGAAACGAATAACTAGAACGGCCTAGGGGAAAACTACTCAGACCGTTGTAATCGGGCGAGCTTCTACTTTCAGATGCAACTGAAACTTTGCGGATTGGTCAATCCGTTCGCGAGATATGGCAGATTTTAGGTAAGAAACGCTTGAAAAACTAAAAATTTACGCAGTTCTGATGCTCGAAACGAATGACTAGAACGGCCTAGGGGAAAACTACTCAGACCGTTGTATTCGGGCAAGCTTCTACTTTCAGATGCAACTGAAATTTTGCGAATTGGTCAATCCGTTCGCGAGATATGGCAGTTTTGAGGTAAGAAACGCTTGAAAAACTCAAAATTTTCGCAGTTCTGATGCTCGAAACGAATAACTAGAACGGCCTAGGGGAAAACTACTCAGACCGTTGTAATCGGGCGAGTTTCTACTTTCAGATGCAACAGAAATTTTGCGGATTGGTCAATCCGTTCGCGAGATATGGCAGTTTTGAGGTAAGAAACGCTTGAAAAACTCAAAATTTTCGCAGTTCTGATGCTCGAAACGAATAACTAGAACGGCCTAGGGGAAAACTACTCAGACCGTTGTATTCGGGCAAGCTTCTACTTTCAGATGCAACTGAAATTTTGCGAATTGGTCAATCCGTTCGCGAGATATGGCAGTTTTGAGGTAAGAAACGCTTGAAAAACTCAAAATTTTCGCAGTTCTGATGCTCGAAACGAATAACTAGAACGGCCTAGGGGAAAACTACTCAGACCGTTGTAATCGGGCGAGTTTCTACTTTCAGATGCAACAGAAATTTTGCGGATTGGTCAATCCGTTCGCGAGATATGGCAGTTTTGAGGTAAGAAACGCTTGAAAAACTCAAAATTTTCGCAGTTCTGATGCTCGAAACGAATAACTAGAACGGCCTAGGGGAAAACTACTCATACCGTTGTAATCGGGCCAGTTTCTACTTTCAGATGCAACAGAAATTTTGCGGATTGCTCAATCCGTTCGCGATATATGGCAGTTTTGAGGTAAGAAACGCTCGAAAAACTCAAAATTTTCGCAGTCTGATGCTCGAAACGAATAACTAGAACGGCCTAGGGGAAAACTACTCAGACCGTTGTATACGGGCAAGCTTCTACTTTCAGATGCAACTGAAATTTTGCGAATTGGTCAATCCGTTCGCGAGATATGGCAGTTTTGATGTAAGAAACGCTTGAAAAACTCAAAATTTTCGCAGTTCTGATGCTCGAAACGAATAACTAGAACGGCCTAGGGGAAAACTACTCATACCGTTGTAATCGGGCCAGTTTCTACTTTCAGATGCAACAGAAATTTTGCGGAGTGGTCAATCCGTTCGCGAGATATGGCAGTTTTGAGGTAAGAAACGCTTGAAAAACTCAAAATTTTCGCAGTTCTGATGCTCGAAACGAATAACTAGAACGGCCTAGGGGAAAACTACTCAGACCGTTGTAATCGGGCGAGTTTCTACTTTCAGATGCAACAGAAATTTTGCGGATTGGTCAATCCGTTCGCGAGATATGGCAGTTTTGAGGTAAGAAACGCTTGAAAAACTCAAAATTTTCGCAGTTCTGATGCTCGAAACGAATAACTAGAACGGCCTAGGGGAAAACTACTCAGACCGTTGTATTCGGGCAAGCTTCTACTTTCAGATGCAACTGAAATTTTGCGAATTGGTCAATCCGTTCGCGAGATATGGCAGTTTTGAGGTAAGAAACGCTTGAAAAACTCAAAATTTTCGCAGTTCTGATGCTCGAAACGAATAACTAGAACGGCCTAGGGGAAAACTACTCAGACCGTTGTAATCGGGCGAGTTTCTACTTTCAGATGCAACAGAAATTTTGCGGATTGCTCAATCCGTTCGCGATATATGGCAGTTTTCAGGTAAGAAACGCTTGAAAAACTCAAAATTTACGCAGTTCTGATGCTCGAAACGAATGACTAGAACGGCCTAGGGGAAAACTACTCAGACCGTTGTAATCGGGCGAGTTTCTACTTTCAGATGCAACAGAAATTTTGCGGATTGGTCAATCCGTTCGCGAGATATGGCAGTTTTGAGGTAAGAAACGCTTGAAAAACTCAAAATTTTCGCAGTTCTGATGCTCGAAACGAATAACTAGAACGGCCTAGGGGAAAACTACTCATACCGTTGTAATCGGGCCAGTTTCTACTTTCAGATGCAACAGAAATTTTGCGGATTGCTCAATCCGTTCGCGATATATGGCAGTTTTGAGGTAAGAAACGCTCGAAAAACTCAAAATTTTCGCAGTCTGATGCTCGAAACGAATAACTAGAACGGCCTAGGGGAAAACTACTCAGACCGTTGTATACGGGCAAGCTTCTACTTTCAGATGCAACTGAAATTTTGCGAATTGGTCAATCCGTTCGCGAGATATGGCAGTTTTGATGTAAGAAACGCTTGAAAAACTCAAAATTTTCGCAGTTCTGATGCTCGAAACGAATAACTAGAACGGCCTAGGGGAAAACTACTCATACCGTTGTAATCGGGCCAGTTTCTACTTTCAGATGCAACAGAAATTTTGCGGAGTGGTCAATCCGTTCGCGAGATATGGCAGTTTTGAGGTAAGAAACGCTTGAAAAACTCAAAATTTTCGCAGTTCTGATGCTCGAAACGAATAACTAGAACGGCCTAGGGGAATACTACTCAGACCGTTGTAATCGGGCGAGTTTCTACTTTCAGATGCAACAGAAATTTTGCGGATTGCTCAATCCGTTCGCGATATATGGCAGTTTTGAGGTAAGAAACGCTTGAAAAACTCAAAATTTTCGCAGTTCTGATGCTCGAAACGAATAACTAGAACGGCCTAGGGGAAAACTACTCAGACCGTTGTAATCGGGCGAGTTTCTACTTTCAGATGCAACAGAAATTTTGCGGATTGCTCAATCCGTTCGCGATATATGGCAGTTTTCAGGTAAGAAACGCTTGAAAAACTCAAAATTTACGCAGTTCTGATGCTCGAAACGAATGACTAGAACGGCCTAGGGGAAAACTACTCAGACCGTTGTAATCGGGCGAGTTTCTACTTTCAGATGCAACAGAAATTTTGCGGATTGCTCAATCCGTTCGCGATATATGGCAGTTTTCAGGTAAGAAACGCTTGAAAAACTCAAAATTTACGCAGTTCTGATGCTCGAAACGAATGACTAGAACGGCCTAGGGGAAAACTACTCAGACCGTTGTATTCGGGCAAGCTTCTACTTTCAGATGCAACTGAAATTTTGCGAATTGGTCAATCCGTTCGCGAGATATGGCAGTTTTGAGGTAAGAAACGCTTGAAAAACTCAAAATTTTCGCAGTTCTGATGCTCGAAACGAATAACTAGAACGGCCTAGGGGAAAACTACTCAGACCGTTGTAATCGGGCGAGTTTCTACTTTCAGATGCAACAGAAATTTTGCGGATTGCTCAATCCGTTCGCGATATATGGCAGTTTTCAGGTAAGAAACGCTTGAAAAACTCAAAATTTACGCAGTTCTGATGCTCGAAACGAATGACTAGAACGGCCTAGGGGAAAACTACTCAGACCGTTGTAATCGGGCGAGTTTCTACTTTCAGATGCAACAGAAATTTTGCGGATTGGTCAATCCGTTCGCGAGATATGGCAGTTTTGAGGTAAGAAACGCTTGAAAAACTCAAAATTTTCGCAGTTCTGATGCTCGAAACGAATAACTAGAACGGCCTAGGGGAAAACTACTCAGACCGTTGTAATCGGGCGAGCTTCTACTTTCAGATGCAACTGAAACTTTGCGGATTGGTCAATCCGTTCGCGAGATATGGCAGTTTTTAGGTAAGAAACGCTTGAAAAACTAAAAATTTACGCAGTTCTGATGCTCGAAACGAATGACTAGAACGGCCTAGGGGAAAACTACTCAGACCGTTGTATTCGGGCAAGCTTCTACTTTCAGATGCAACTGAAATTTTGCGAATTGGTCAATCCGTTCGCGAGATATGGCAGTTTTGAGGTAAGAAACGCTTGAAAAACTCAAAATTTTCGCAGTTCTGATGCTCGAAACGAATAACTAGAACGGCCTAGGGGAAAACTACTCAGACCGTTGTAATCGGGCGAGTTTCTACTTTCAGATGCAACAGAAATTTTGCGGATTGGTCAATCCGTTCGCGAGATATGGCAGTTTTGAGGTAAGAAACGCTTGAAAAACTCAAAATTTTCGCAGTTCTGATGCTCGAAACGAATAACTAGAACGGCCTAGGGGAAAACTACTCAGACCGTTGTATTCGGGCAAGCTTCTACTTTCAGATGCAACTGAAATTTTGCGAATTGGTCAATCCGTTCGCGAGATATGGCAGTTTTGAGGTAAGAAACGCTTGAAAAACTCAAAATTTTCGCAGTTCTGATGCTCGAAACGAATAACTAGAACGGCCTAGGGGAAAACTACTCAGACCGTTGTAATCGGGCGAGTTTCTACTTTCAGATGCAACAGAAATTTTGCGGATTGCTCAATCCGTTCGCGATATATGGCAGTTTTCAGGTAAGAAACGCTTGAAAAACTCAAAATTTACGCAGTTCTGATGCTCGAAACGAATGACTAGAACGGCCTAGGGGAAAACTACTCAGACCGTTGTAATCGGGCGAGTTTCTACTTTCAGATGCAACAGAAATTTTGCGGATTGGTCAATCCGTTCGCGAGATATGGCAGTTTTGAGGTAAGAAACGCTTGAAAAACTCAAAATTTTCGCAGTTCTGATGCTCGAAACGAATAACTAGAACGGCCTAGGGGAAAACTACTCATACCGTTGTAATCGGGCCAGTTTCTACTTTCAGATGCAACAGAAATTTTGCGGATTGCTCAATCCGTTCGCGATATATGGCAGTTTTGAGGTAAGAAACGCTCGAAAAACTCAAAATTTTCGCAGTCTGATTCTCGAAACGAATAACTAGAACGGCCTAGGGGAAAACCACTCAGACCGTTGTATACGGGCAAGCTTCTACTTTCAGATGCAACTGAAATTTTGCGAATTGGTCAATCCGTTCGCGAGATATGGCAGTTTTGATGTAAGAAACGCTTGAAAAACTCAAAATTTTCGCAGTTCTGATGCTCGAAACGAATAACTAGAACGGCCTAGGGGAAAACTACTCATACTGTTGTAATCGGGCCAGTTTCTACTTTCAGATGCAACAGAAATTTTGCGGATTGGTCAATCCGTTCGCGAGATATGGCAGTTTTGAGGTAAGAAACGCTTGAAAAACTCAAAATTTTCGCAGTTCTGATGCTCGAAACGAATAACTAGAACGGCCTAGGGGAAAACTACTCATACCGTTGTAATCGGGCCAGTTTCTACTTTCAGATGCAACAGAAATTTTGCGGATTGGTCAATCCGATCGCGAGATATGGCAGTTTTGAGGTAAGAAACGCTTGAAAAACTCAAAATTTTCGCAGTTCTGATGCTCGAAACGAATAACTAGAACGGCCTAGGGGAAAACTACTCAGACCGTTGTAATCGGGCGTGTTTCTACTTTCAGATGCAACGGAAACTTTGCGGATTGGTCAATCCGTTCGCGAGATATGGCAGTTTTCAGGTAAGAAACGCTTGAAAAACTCAAAATTTACGCAGTTCTGATGCTCGAAACGAATGACTAGAACGGCCTAGGGGAAAACTACTCAGACCGTTGTAATCGGGCGAGTTTCTACTTTCAGATGCAACAGAAATTTTGCGGATTGGTCAATCCGTTCGCGAGATATGGCAGTTTTGAGGTAAGAAACGCTTGAAAAACTCAAAATTTTCGCAGTTCTGATGCTCGAAACGAATAACTAGAACGGCCTAGGGGAAAACTACTCATACCGTTGTAATCGGGCCAGTTTCTACTTTCAGATGCAACAGAAATTTTGCGGATTGCTCAATCCGTTCGCGATATATGGCAGTTTTGAGGTAAGAAACGCTCGAAAAACTCAAAATTTTCGCAGTCTGATGCTCGAAACGAATAACTAGAACGGCCTAGGGGAAAACTACTCAGACCGTTGTATTCGGGCAAGCTTCTACTTTCAGATGCAACTGAAATTTTGCGAATTGGTCAATCCGTTCGCGAGATATGGCAGTTTTGAGGTAAGAAACGCTTGAAAAACTCAAAATTTTCGCAGTTCTGATGCTCGAAACGAATAACTAGAACGGCCTAGGGGAAAACTACTCAGACCGTTGTAATCGGGCGAGCTTCTACTTTCAGATGCAACTGAAACTTTGCGGATTGGTCAATCCGTTCGCGAGATACGGCAGTTTTTAGGTAAGAAACGCTTGAAAAACTAAAAATTTACGCAGTTCTGATGCTCGAAACGAATGACTAGAACGGCCTAGGGGAAAACTACTCAGACCGTTGTAATCGGGCGAGTTTCTACTTTCAGATGCAACAGAAATTTTGCGGATTGGTCAATCCGTTCGCGAGATATGGCAGTTTTGAGGTAAGAAACGCTTGAAAAACTCAAAATTTTCGCAGTTCTGATGCTCGAAACGAATAACTAGAACGGCCTAGGGGAAAACTACTCAGACCGTTGCATTCGGGCAAGCTTCTACTTTCAGATGCAACTGAAATTTTGCGAATTGGTCAATCCGTTCGCGAGATATGGCAGTTTTGAGGTAAGAAACGCTTGAAAAACTCAAAATTTTCGCAGTTCTGATGCTCGAAACGAAGAACTAGAACGGCCTAGGGGAAAACTACTCAGACCGTTGTAATCGGGCGAGTTTCTACTTTCAGATGCAACAGAAATTTTGCGGATTGCTCAATCCGTTCGCGATATATGGCAGTTTTCAGGTAAGAAACGCTCGAAAAACTCAAAATTTTCGCAGTCTGATGCTCGAAACGAATAACTAGAACGGCCTAGGGGAAAACTACTCAGACCGTTGTATTCGGGCAAGCTTCTACTTTCAGATGCAACTGAAATTTTGCGAATTGGTCAATCCGTTCGCGAGATATGGCAGTTTTGAGGTAAGAAACGCTTGAAAAACTCAAAATTTTCGCAGTTCTGATGCTCGAAACGAATAACTAGAACGGCCTAGGGGAAAACTACTCATACCGTTGTAATCGGGCCAGTTTCTACTTTCAGATGCAACAGAAATTTTGCGGAGTGGTCAATCCGTTCGCGAGATATGGCAGTTTTGAGGTAAGAAACGCTTGAAAAACTCAAAATTTTCGCAGTTCTGATGCTCGAAACGAATAACTAGAACGGCCTAGGGGAAAACTACTCAGACCGTTGTAATCGGGCGAGTTTCTACTTTCAGATGCAACAGAAATTTTGCGGATTGCTCAATCCGTTCGCGATATATGGCAGTTTTGAGGTAAGAAACGCTTGAAAAACTCAAAATTTTCGCAGTTCTGATGCTCGAAACGAATAACTAGAACGGCCTAGGGGAAAACTACTCAGACCGTTGTAATCGGGCGAGTTTCTACTTTCAGATGCAACAGAAATTTTGCGGATTGCTCAATCCGTTCGCGATATATGGCAGTTTTCAGGTAAGAAACGCTTGAAAAACTCAAAATTTACGCAGTTCTGATGCTCGAAACGAATGACTAGAACGGCCTAGGGGAAAACTACTCAGACCGTTGTAATCGGGCGAGTTTCTACTTTCAGATGCAACAGAAATTTTGCGGATTGCTCAATCCGTTCGCGATATATGGCAGTTTTCAGGTAAGAAACGCTTGAAAAACTCAAAATTTACGCAGTTCTGATGCTCGAAACGAATGACTAGAACGGCCTAGGGGAAAACTACTCAGACCGTTGTATGCGGGCAAGCTTCTACTTTCAGATGCAACTGAAATTTTGCGAATTGGTCAATCCGTTCGCGAGATATGGCAGTTTTGAGGTAAGAAACGCTTGAAAAACTCAAAATTTTCGCAGTTCTGATGCTCGAAACGAATAACTAGAACGGCCTAGGGGAAAACTACTCAGACCGTTGTAATCGGGCGAGTTTCTACTTTCAGATGCAACAGAAATTTTGCGGATTGCTCAATCCGTTCGCGATATATGGCAGTTTTCAGGTAAGAAACGCTTGAAAAACTCAAAATTTACGCAGTTCTGATGCTCGAAACGAATGACTAGAACGGCCCAGGGGAAAACTACTCAGACCGTTGTAATCGGGCGAGTTTCTACTTTCAGATGCAACAGAAATTTTGCGGATTGGTCAATCCGTTCGCGAGATATGGCAGTTTTGAGGTAAGAAACGCTTGAAAAACTCAAAATTTACGCAGTTCTGATGCTCGAAACGAATAACTAGAACGGCCTAGGGGAAAACTACTCAGACCGTTGTAATCGGGCGAGCTTCTACTTTCAGATGCAACTGAAACTTTGCGGATTGGTCAATCCGTTCGCGAGATATGGCAGTTTTTAGGTAAGAAACGCTTGAAAAACTAAAAATTTACGCAGTTCTGATGCTCGAAACGAATGACTAGAACGGCCTAGGGGAAAACTACTCAGACCGTTGTATTCGGGCAAGCTTCTACTTTCAGATGCAACTGAAATTTTGCGAATTGGTCAATCCGTTCGCGAGATATGGCAGTTTTGAGGTAAGAAACGCTTGAAAAACTCAAAATTTTCGCAGTTCTGATGCTCGAAACGAATAACTAGAACGGCCTAGGGGAAAACTACTCAGACCGTTGTAATCGGGCGAGTTTCTACTTTCAGATGCAACAGAAATTTTGCGGATTGGTCAATCCGTTCGCGAGATATGGCAGTTTTGAGGTAAGAAACGCTTGAAAAACTCAAAATTTTCGCAGTTCTGATGCTCGAAACGAATAACTAGAACGGCCTAGGGGAAAACTACTCAGACCGTTGTATTCGGGCAAGCTTCTACTTTCAGATGCAACTGAAATTTTGCGAATTGGTCAATCCGTTCGCGATATATGGCAGTTTTCAGGTAAGAAACGCTTGAAAAACTCAAAATTTACGCAGTTCTGATGCTCGAAACGAATGACTAGAACGGCCTAGGGGAAAACTACTCAGACCGTTGTAATCGGGCGAGTTTCTACTTTCAGATGCAACAGAAATTTTGCGGATTGGTCAATCCGTTCGCGAGATATGGCAGTTTTGAGGTAAGAAACGCTTGAAAAACTCAAAATTTTCGCAGTTCTGATGCTCGAAACGAATAACTAGAACGGCCTAGGGGAAAACTACTCATACCGTTGTAATCGGGCCAGTTTCTACTTTCAGATGCAACAGAAATTTTGCGGATTGCTCAATCCGTTCGCGATATATGGCAGTTTTGAGGTAAGAAACGCTCGAAAAACTCAAAATTTTCGCAGTCTGATGCTCGAAACGAATAACTAGAACGGCCTAGGGGAAAACTACTCAGACCGTTGTATACGGGCAAGCTTCTACTTTCAGATGCAACTGAAATTTTGCGAATTGGTCAATCCGTTCGCGAGATATGGCAGTTTTGATGTAAGAAACGCTTGAAAAGCTCAAAATTTTCGCAGTTCTGATGCTCGAAACGAATAACTAGAACGGCCTAGGGGAAAACTACTCATACTGTTGTAATCGGGCCAGTTTCTACTTTCAGATGCAACAGAAATTTTGCGGATTGGTCAATCCGTTCGCGAGATATGGCAGTTTTGAGGTAAGAAACGCTTGAAAAACTCAAAATTTTCGCAGTTCTGATGCTCGAAACGAATAACTAGAACGGCCTAGGGGAAAACTACTCATACCGTTGTAATCGGGCCAGTTTCTACTTTCAGATGCAACAGAAATTTTGCGGATTGGTCAATCCGATCGCGAGATATGGCAGTTTTGAGGTAAGAAACGCTTGAAAAACTCAAAATTTTCGCAGTTCTGATGCTCGAAACGAATAACTAGAACGGCCTAGGGGAAAACTACTCAGACCGTTGTAATCGGGCGAGTTTCTACTTTCAGATGCAACGGAAACTTTGCGGATTGGTCAATCCGTTCGCGAGATATGGCAGTTTTCAGGTAAGAAACGCTTGAAAAACTCAAAATTTACGCAGTTCTGATGCTCGAAACGAATGACTAGAACGGCCTAGGGGAAAACTACTCAGACCGTTGTAATCGGGCGAGTTTCTACTTTCAGATGCAACAGAAATTTTGCGGATTGGTCAATCCGTTCGCGAGATATGGCAGTTTTGAGGTAAGAAACGCTTGAAAAACTCAAAATTTTCGCAGTTCTGATGCTCGAAACGAATAACTAGAACGGCCTAGGGGAAAACTACTCATACCGTTGTAATCGGGCCAGTTTCTACTTTCAGATGCAACAGAAATTTTGCGGAATGCTCAATCCGTTCGCGATATATGGCAGTTTTGAGGTAAGAAACGCTCGAAAAACTCAAAATTTTCGCAGTCTGATGCTCGAAACGAATAACTAGAACGGCCTAGGGGAAAACTACTCAGACCGTTGTATTCGGGCAAGCTTCTACTTTCAGATGCAACTGAAATTTTGCGAATTGGTCAATCCGTTCGCGAGATATGGCAGTTTTGAGGTAAGAAACGCTTGAAAAACTCAAAATTTTCGCAGTTCTGATGCTCGAAACGAATAACTAGAACGGCCTAGGGGAAAACTACTCATACCGTTGTAATCGGGCCAGTTTCTACTTTCAGATGCAACAGAAATTTTGCGGATTGGTCAATCCGATCGCGAGATATGGCAGTTTTGAGGTAAGAAACGCTTGAAAAACTCAAAATTTTCGCAGTTCTGATGCTCGAAACGAATGACTAGAACGGCCTAGGGGAAAACTACTCAGACCGTTGTAATCGGGCGAGTTTCTACTTTCAGATGCAACAGAAATTTTGCGGATTGGTCAATCCGTTCGCGAGATATGGCAGTTTTGAGGTAAGAAACGCTTGAAAAACTCAAAATTTTCGCAGTTCTGATGCTCGAAACGAATAACTAGAACGGCCTAGGGGAAAACTACTCAGACCGTTGTAATCGGGCGAGCTTCTACTTTCAGATGCAACTGAAACTTTGCGGATTGGTCAATCCGTTCGCGAGATATGGCAGTTTTTAGGTAAGAAACGCTTGAAAAACTAAAAATTTACGCAGTTCTGATGCTCGAAACGAATGACTAGAACGGCCTAGGGGAAAACTACTCAGACCGTTGTAATCGGGCGAGTTTCTACTTTCAGATGCAACAGAAATTTTGCGGATTGGTCAATCCGTTCGCGAGATATGGCAGTTTTGAGGTAAGAAACGCTTGAAAAACTCAAAATTTTCGCAGTTCTGATGCTCGAAACGAATAACTAGAACGGCCTAGGGGAAAACTACTCAGACCGTTGCATTCGGGCAAGCTTCTACTTTCAGATGCAACTGAAATTTTGCGAATTGGTCAATCCGTTCGCGAGATATGGCAGTTTTGAGGTAAGAAACGCTTGAAAAACTCAAAATTTTCGCAGTTCTGATGCTCGAAACGAATAACTAGAACGGCCTAGGGGAAAACTACTCAGACCGTTGTAATCGGGCGAGTTTCTACTTTCAGATGCAACAGAAATTTTGCGGATTGCTCAATCCGTTCGCGATATATGGCAGTTTTCAGGTAAGAAACGCTTGAAAAACTCAAAATTTACGCAGTTCTGATGCTCGAAACGAATGACTAGAACGGCCTAGGGGAAAACTACTCAGACCGTTGTAATCGGGCGAGTTTCTACTTTCAGATGCAACAGAAATTTTGCGGATTGGTCAATCCGTTCGCGAGATATGGCAGTTTTGAGGTAAGAAACGCTTGAAAAACTCAAAATTTTCGCAGTTCTGATGCTCGAAACGAATAACTAGAACGGCCTAGGGGAAAACTACTCAGACCGTTGTAATCGGGCGAGCTTCTACTTTCAGATGCAACTGAAACTTTGCGGATTGGTCAATCCGTTCGCGAGATATGGCAGTTTTTAGGTAAGAAACGCTTGAAAAACTAAAAATTTACGCAGTTCTGATGCTCGAAACGAATGACTAGAACGGCCTAGGGGAAAACTACTCAGACCGTTGTAATCGGGCGAGTTTCTACTTTCAGATGCAACAGAAATTTTGCGGATTGGTCAATCCGTTCGCGAGATATGGCAGTTTTGAGGTAAGAAACGCTTGAAAAACTCAAAATTTTCGCAGTTCTGATGCTCGAAACGAATAACTAGAACGGCCTAGGGGAAAACTACTCAGACCGTTGCATTCGGGCAAGCTTCTACTTTCAGATGCAACTGAAATTTTGCGAATTGGTCAATCCGTTCGCGAGATATGGCAGTTTTGAGGTAAGAAACGCTTGAAAAACTCAAAATTTTCGCAGTTCTGATGCTCGAAACGAATAACTAGAACGGCCTAGGGGAAAACTACTCAGACCGTTGTAATCGGGCGAGTTTCTACTTTCAGATGCAACAGAAATTTTGCGGATTGCTCAATCCGTTCGCGATATATGGCAGTTTTCAGGTAAGAAACGCTTGAAAAACTCAAAATTTACGCAGTTCTGATGCTCGAGACGAATGACTAGAACGGCCTAGGGGAAAACTACTCATACCGTTGTAATCGGGCCAGTTTCTACTTTCAGATGCAACAGAAATTTTGCGGATTGCTCAATCCGTTCGCGATATATGGCAGTTTTGAGGTAAGAAACGCTCGAAAAACTCAAAATTTTCGCAGTCTGATGCTCGAAACGAATAACTAGAACGGCCTAGGGGAAAACTACTCAGACCGTTGTATTCGGGCAAGCTTCTACTTTCAGATGCAACTGAAATTTTTCGAATTGGTCAATCCGTTCGCGAGATATGGCAGTTTTGAGGTAAGAAACGCTTGAAAAACTCAAAATTTTCGCAGTTCTGATGCTCGAAACGAATAACTAGAACGGCCTAGGGGAAAACTACTCATACTGTTGTAATCGGGCCAGTTTCTACTTTCAGATGCAACAGAAATTTTGCGGATTGGTCAAACCGTTCGCGAGATATGGCAGTTTTGAGGTAAGAAACGCTTGAAAAACTCAAAATTTTCGCAGTTCTGATGCTCGAAACGAATAACTAGAACGGCCTAGGGGAAAACTACTCATACCGTTGTAATCGGGCCAGTTTCTACTTTCAGATGCAACAGAAATTTTGCGGATTGGTCAATCCGATCGCGAGATATGGCAGTTTTGAGGTAAGAAACGCGTGAAAAACTCAAAATTTTCGCAGTTCTGATGCTCGAAACGAATAACTAGAACGGCCTAGGGGAAAACTACTCAGACCGTTGTAATCGGGCGAGTTTCTACTTTCAGATGCAACAGAAATTTTGCGAATTGGTCAATCCGTTCGCGAGATATGGCAGTTTTGAGGTAAGAAACGCTTGAAAAACTCAAAATTTACGCAGTTCTGATGCTCGAAACGAATGACTAGAACGGCCTAGGGGAAAACTACTCAGACCGTTGTAATCGGGCGAGTTTCTACTTTCAGATGCAACAGAAATTTTGCGGATTGGTCAATCCGTTCGCGAGATATGGCAGTTTTGATGTAAGAAACGTTTGAAAAACTCAAAATTTTCGCAGTTCTGATGCTCGAAACGAATAACTAGAACGGCCAAGGGGAAAACTACTCAGACCGTTGTAATCGGGCGAGTTTCTACTTTCAGATGCAACAGAAATTTTGAGGATTGGTCAATCCTTTCGCGAGATATGGCAGTGTTGAGGTAAGGAACGCTTGAAAAACTCAAAATTTTCGCAGTTCGGATGCTCGAAACGAATAACTAGAACGGCCTAGGGGAAAACTACTCATACTGTTGTAATCGGGCCAGTTTCTACTTTCAGATGCAACAGAAATTTTGCGGATTGGTCAAACCGTTCGCGAGATATGGCAGTTTTGAGGTAAGAAACGCTTGAAAAACTCAAAATTTTCGCAGTTCTGATGCTCGAAACGAATAACTAGAACGGCCTAGGGGAAAACTACTCATACCGTTGTAATCGGGCCAGTTTCTACTTTCAGATGCAACAGAAATTTTGCGGATTGCTCAATCCGTTCGCGAGATATGGCAGTTTTGAGGTAAGAAACGCTCGAAAAACTCAAAATTTTCGCAGTCTGATGCTCGAAACGAATAACTAGAACGGCCTAGGGGAAAACTACTCAGACCGTTGTATTCGGGCAAGCTTCTACTTTCAGATGCAACTGAAATTTTGCGAATTGGTCAATCCGTTCGCGAGATATGGCAGTTTTGAGGTAAGAAACACTTGAAAAACTCAAAATTTTCGCAGTTCTGATGCTCGAAACGAATAACTAGAACGGCCTAGGGGAAAACTACTCATACTGTTGTAATCGGGCCAGTTTCTACTTTCAGATGCAACAGAAATTTTGCGGATTGGTCAAACCGTTCGCGAGATATGGCAGTTTTGAGGTAAGAAACGCTTGAAAAACTCAAAATTTTCGCAGTTCTGATGCTCGAAACGAATAACTAGAACGGCCTAGGGGAAAACTACTCATACCGTTGTAATCGGGCCAGTTTCTACTTTCAGATGCAACAGAAATTTTGCGGATTGGTCAATCCGATCGCGAGATATGGCAGTTTTGAGGTAAGAAACGCGTGAAAAACTCAAAATTTTCGCAGTTCTGATGCTCGAAACGAATAACTAGAACGGCCTAGGGGAAAACTACTCAGACCGTTGTAATCGGGCGAGTTTCTACTTTCAGATGCAACAGAAACTTTGCGGATTGGTCAATCCGTTCGCGAGATATGGCAGTTTTCAGGTAAGAAACGCTTGAAAAACTCAAAATTTACGCAGTTCTGATGCTCGAAACGAATGACTAGAACGGCCTAGGGGAAAACTACTCAGACCGTTGTAATCGGGCGAGTTTCTACTTTCAGATGCAACAGAAATTTTGCGGATTGGTCAATCCGTTCGCGAGATATGGCAGTTTTGATGTAAGAAACGTTTGAAAAACTCAAAATTTTCGCAGTTCTGATGCTCGAAACGAATAACTAGAACGGCCTAGGGGAAAACTACTCAGACCGTTGTAATCGGGCGAGTTTCTACTTTCAGATGCAACAGAAATTTTGCGGATTGGTCAATCCTTTCGCGAGATATGGCAGTGTTGAGGTAAGAAACGCTTGAAAAACTCAACATTTTCGCAGTTCGGATGCTCGAAACGAATAACTAGAACGGCCTAGGGGAAAACTACTCAGACCGTTGTAATCGGGCGAGTTTCTACTTTCAGATGCAACAGAAATTTTGCGGATTGCTCAATCCGTTCGCGATATATGGCAGTTTTCAGGTAAGAAACGCTTGAAAAACTCAAAATTTACGCAGTTCTGATGCTCGAAACGAATGACTAGAACGGCCTAGGGGAAAACTACTCATACCGTTGTAATCGGGCCAGTTTCTACTTTCAGATGCAACAGAAATTTTGCGGATTGCTCAATCCGTTCGCGATATATGGCAGTTTTGAGGTAAGAAACGCTCGAAAAACTCAAAATTTTCGCAGTCTGATGCTCGAAACGAATAACTAGAACGGCCTAGGGGAAAACTACTCAGACCGTTGTATTCGGGCAAGCTTCTACTTTCAGATGCAACTGAAATTTTGCGAATTGGTCAATCCGTTCGCGAGATATGGCAGTTTTGAGGTAAGAAACGCTTGAAAAACTCAAAATTTTCGCAGTTCTGATGCTCGAAACGAATAACTAGAACGGCCTAGGGGAAAACTACTCATACTGTTGTAATCGGGCCAGTTTCTACTTTCAGATGCAACAGAAATTTTGCGGATTGGTCAAACCATTCGCGAGATATGGCAGTTTTGAGGTAAGAAACGCTTGAAAAACTCAAAATTTTCGCAGTTCTGATGCTCGAAACGAATAACTAGAACGGCCTAGGGGAAAACTACTCATACCGTTGTAATCGGGCCAGTTTCTACTTTCAGATGCAACAGAAATTTTGCGGATTGGTCAATCCGATCGCGAGATATGGCAGTTTTGAGGTAAGAAACGCGTGAAAAACTCAAAATTTTCGCAGTTCTGATGCTCGAAACGAATAACTAGAACGGCCTAGGGGAAAACTACTCAGACCGTTGTAATCGGGCGAGTTTCTACTTTCAGATGCAACAGAAACTTTGCGGATTGGTCAATCCGTTCGCGAGATATGGCAGTTTTCAGGTAAGAAACGCTTGAAAAACTCAAAATTTACGCAGTTCTGATGCTCGAAACGAATGACTAGAACGGCCTAGGGGAAAACCACTCAGACCGTTGTAATCGGGCGAGTTTCTACTTTCAGATGCAACAGAAATTTTGCGGATTGGTCAATCCGTTCGCGAGATATGGCAGTTTTGATGTAAGAAACGTTTGAAAAACTCAAAATTTTCGCAGTTCTGATGCTCGAAACGAATAACTAGAACGGCCTAGGGGAAAACAACTCAGACCGTTGTAATCGGGCGAGTTTCTACTTTCAGATGCAACAGAAATTTTGCGGATTGGTCAATCCGTTCGCGAGATATGGCAGTGTTGAGGTAAGAAACGCTTGAAAAACTCAAAATTTTCGCAGTTCGGATGCTCGAAACGAATAACTAGAACACCCTAGGGGAAACCTACTCATACCGTTGTAATCGGGCCAGTTTCTACTTTCAGATGCAACAGAAATTTTGCGGATTGGTCAATCCGTTCGCGAGATATGGCAGTTTTGAGGTAAGAAACGCTTGAAAAACTCAAAATTTTCGCAGTTCTGATGCTCGAAACGAATAACTAGAACGGCCTAGGGGAAAACTACTCAGACCGTTGTAATCGGGCGAGCTTCTACTTTCAGATGCAACTGAAACTTTGCGTATTGGTCAATCCGTTCGCGAGATATGGCAGTTTTTAGGTAAGAAACGCTTGAAAAACTCAAAATTTACGCAGGTCTGATGCTCGAAACGAATGACTAGAACGGCCTAGGGGAAAACTACTCAGACCGTTGTAATCGGGCGAGTTTCTACTTTCAGATGCAACAGAAATTTTGCGGATTGGTCAATCCGTTCGCGAGATATGGCAGTTTTCAGGTAAGAAACGCTTGAAAAACTCAAAATTTTCGCAGTTCTGATGCTCGAAACGAATAACTAGAACGGCCTAGGGGAAAACTACTCAGACCGTTGTATTCGGGCAAGCTTCTACTTTCAGATGCAACCGAAATTTTGCGAATTGGTCAATCCGTTCGCGAGATATGGCAGTTTTGAGGTAAGAAACGCTTGAAAAACTGAAAATTTTCGCAGTTCTGATGCTCGAAACGAATAACTAGAACGGCCTAGGGGAAAACTACTCAGACCGTTGTAATCGGGCGAGTTTCTACTTTCAGATGCAACAGAAACTTTGCGGATTGGTCAATCCGTTCGCGAGATATGGCAGTTTTCAGGTAAGAAACGCTTGAAAAACTCAAAATTTACGCAGTTCTGATGCTCGAAACGAATGACTAGAACGGCCTAGGGGAAAACCACTCAGACCGTTGTAATCGGGCGAGTTTCTACTTTCAGATGCAACAGAAATTTTGCGGATTGGTCAATCCGTTCGCGAGATATGGCAGTTTTGATGTAAGAAACGTTTGAAAAACTCAAAATTTTCGCAGTTCTGATGCTCGAAACGAATAACTAGAACGGCCTAGGGGAAAACTACTCAGACCGTTGTAATCGGGCGAGTTTCTACTTTCAGATGCAACAGAAATTTTGCGGATTGGTCAATCCGTTCGCGAGATATGGCAGTGTTGAGGTAAGAAACGCTTGAAAAACTCAAAATTTTCGCAGTTCGGATGCTCGAAACGAATAACTAGAACACCCTAGGGGAAACCTACTCATACCGTTGTAATCGGGCCAGTTTCTACTTTCAGATGCAACAGAAATTTTGCGGATTGGTCAATCCGTTCGCGAGATATGGCAGTTTTGAGGTAAGAAACGCTTGAAAAACTCAAAATTTTCGCAGTTCTGATGCTCGAAACGAATAACTAGAACGGCCTAGGGGAAAACTACTCAGACCGTTGTAATCGGGCGAGCTTCTACTTTCAGATGCAACTGAAACTTTGCGTATTGGTCAATCCGTTCGCGAGATATGGCAGTTTTTAGGTAAGAAACGCTTGAAAAACTCAAAATTTACGCAGGTCTGATGCTCGAAACGAATGACTAGAACGGCCTAGGGGAAAACTACTCAGACCGTTGTAATCGGGCGAGTTTCTACTTTCAGATGCAACAGAAATTTTGCGGATTGGTCAATCCGTTCGCGAGATATGGCAGTTTTCAGGTAAGAAACGCTTGAAAAACTCAAAATTTTCGCAGTTCTGATGCTCGAAACGAATAACTAGAACGGCCTAGGGGAAAACTACTCAGACCGTTGTATTCGGGCAAGCTTCTACTTTCAGATGCAACCGAAATTTTGCGAATTGGTCAATCCGTTCGCGAGATATGGCAGTTTTGAGGTAAGAAACGCTTGAAAAACTGAAAATTTTCGCAGTTCTGATGCTCGAAACGATTAACTAGAACGGCCTAGGGGAAAACTACTCAGACCGTTGTAATCGGGCGAGCTTCTACTTTCAGATGCAACTGAAACTTTGCGGATTGGTCAATCCGTTCGCGAGATATGGCAGTTTTTAGGTAAGAAACGCTTGAAAAACTCAAAATTTACGCAGTTCTGATGCTCGAAACGAATGACTAGAACGGCCTAGAGGAAAACTACTCAGACCGTTGTAATCGGGCGAGTTTCTACTTTCAGATGCAACAGAAATTTTGCGGATTGGTCAATCCGTTCGCGAGATATGGAAGTTTTGAGGTAAGAAACGCTTGAAAAACTCAAAATTTTCGCAGTTCTGATGCTCGAAACGAATAACTAGAACGGCCTAGGGGAAAACTACTCAGACCGTTGTATTCGGGCAAGCTTCTACTTTCAGATGCAACCGAAATTTTGCGAATTGGTCAATCCGTTCGCGAGATATGGCAGTTTTGAGGTAAGAAACGCTTGAAAAACTCAAAATTTTCGCAGTTCTGATGCTCGAAACGAATAACTAGAACGGCCTAGGGGAAAACTACTCATACCGTTGTAATCGGGCCAGTTTCTACTTTCAGATGCAACTGAAATTTTGCGGATTGGTCAATCCGATCGCGAGATATGGCAGTTTTGAGGTAAGAAACGCTTGAAAAACTCAAAATTTTCGCAGTTCTGATGCTCGAAACGAATAACTAGAACGGCCTAGGGGAAAACTACTCAGACCGTTGTAATCGGGCGAGTTTCTACTTTCAGATGCAACAGAAATTTTGCGGATTGCTCAATCCGTTCGCGAGATATGGCAGTTTTGATGTAAGAAACGCTTGAATAACTCAAAATTTTCGCAGTTCTGATGCTCGAAACGAATAACTAGAACGGCCTAGGGGAAAACTACTCATACCGTTGTAATCGGGCCAGTTTCTACTTTCAGATGCAACTGAAATTTTGCGGATTGGTCAATCCGATCGCGAGATATGGCAGTTTTGAGGTAAGAAACGCTTGAAAAACTCAAAATTTTCGCAGTTCTGATGCTCGAAACGAATAACTAGAACGGCCTAGGGGAAAACTACTCAGACCGTTGTAATCGGGCGAGTTTCTACTTTCAGATGCAACAGAAATTTTGCGGATTGCTCAATCCGTTCGCGATATATGGCAGTTTTCAGGTAAGAAACGCTTGAAAAACTCAAAATTTACGCAGTTCTGATGCTCGAAACGAATGACTAGAACGGCCTAGGGGAAAACTACTCAGACCGTTGTAATCGGGCGAGTTTCTACTTTCAGATGCAACAGAAACTTTGCGGATTGGTCAATCCGTTCGCGAGATATGGCAGTTTTCAGGTAAGAAACGCTTGAAAAACTCAAAATTTACGCAGTTCTGATGCTCGAAACGAATGACTAGAACGGCCTAGGGGAAAACCACTCAGACCGTTGTAATCGGGCGAGTTTCTACTTTCAGATGCAACAGAAATTTTGCGGATTGGTCAATCCGTTCGCGAGATATGGCAGTTTTGATGTAAGAAACGTTTGAAAAACTCAAAATTTTCGCAGTTCTGATGCTCGAAACGAATAACTAGAACGGCCTAGGGGAAAACTACTCAGACCGTTGTAATCGGGCGAGTTTCTACTTTCAGATGCAACAGAAATTTTGCGGATTGGTCAATCCGTTCGCGAGATATGGCAGTGTTGAGGTAAGAAACGCTTGAAAAACTCAAAATTTTCGCAGTTCGGATGCTCGAAACGAATAACTAGAACACCCTAGGGGAAACCTACTCATACCGTTGTAATCGGGCCAGTTTCTACTTTCAGATGCAACAGAAATTTTGCGGATTGGTCAATCCGTTCGCGAGATATGGCAGTTTTGAGGTAAGAAACGCTTGAAAAACTCAAAATTTTCGCAGTTCTGATGCTCGAAACGAATAACTAGAACGGCCTAGGGGAAAACTACTCAGACCGTTGTAATCGGGCGAGCTTCTACTTTCAGATGCAACTGAAACTTTGCGTATTGGTCAATCCGTTCGCGAGATATGGCAGTTTTTAGGTAAGAAACGCTTGAAAAACTCAAAATTTACGCAGGTCTGATGCTCGAAACGAATGACTAGAACGGCCTAGGGGAAAACTACTCAGACCGTTGTAATCGGGCGAGTTTCTACTTTCAGATGCAACAGAAATTTTGCGGATTGGTCAATCCGTTCGCGAGATATGGCAGTTTTCAGGTAAGAAACGCTTGAAAAACTCAAAATTTTCGCAGTTCTGATGCTCGAAACGAATAACTAGAACGGCCTAGGGGAAAACTACTCAGACCGTTGTATTCGGGCAAGCTTCTACTTTCAGATGCAACCGAAATTTTGCGAATTGGTCAATCCGTTCGCGAGATATGGCAGTTTTGAGGTAAGAAACGCTTGAAAAACTGAAAATTTTCGCAGTTCTGATGCTCGAAACGATTAACTAGAACGGCCTAGGGGAAAACTACTCAGACCGTTGTAATCGGGCGAGCTTCTACTTTCAGATGCAACTGAAACTTTGCGGATTGGTCAATCCGTTCGCGAGATATGGCAGTTTTTAGGTAAGAAACGCTTGAAAAACTCAAAATTTACGCAGTTCTGATGCTCGAAACGAATGACTAGAACGGCCTAGAGGAAAACTACTCAGACCGTTGTAATCGGGCGAGTTTCTACTTTCAGATGCAACAGAAATTTTGCGGATTGGTCAATCCGTTCGCGAGATATGGAAGTTTTGAGGTAAGAAACGCTTGAAAAACTCAAAATTTTCGCAGTTCTGATGCTCGAAACGAATAACTAGAACGGCCTAGGGGAAAACTA
The DNA here is from genome assembly GCF_051014685.1 of Ptiloglossa arizonensis. Taxonomy (NCBI): domain Eukaryota; kingdom Metazoa; phylum Arthropoda; class Insecta; order Hymenoptera; family Colletidae; genus Ptiloglossa; species Ptiloglossa arizonensis. The sequence goes on from NW_027479389.1 coordinate 61,625, forward strand.
CTCAGACCGTTGTATTCGGGCAAGCTTCTACTTTCAGATGCAACCGAAATTTTGCGAATTGGTCAATCCGTTCGCGAGATATGGCAGTTTTGAGGTAAGAAACGCTTGAAAAACTCAAAATTTTCGCAGTTCTGATGCTCGAAACGAATAACTAGAACGGCCTAGGGGAAAACTACTCATACCGTTGTAATCGGGCCAGTTTCTACTTTCAGATGCAACTGAAATTTTGCGGATTGGTCAATCCGATCGCGAGATATGGCAGTTTTGAGGTAAGAAACGCTTGAAAAACTCAAAATTTTCGCAGTTCTGATGCTCGAAACGAATAACTAGAACGGCCTAGGGGAAAACTACTCAGACCGTTGTAATCGGGCGAGTTTCTACTTTCAGATGCAACAGAAATTTTGCGGATTGCTCAATCCGTTCGCGAGATATGGCAGTTTTGATGTAAGAAACGCTTGAATAACTAAAAATTTTCGCAGTTCTGATGCTCGAAACGAATAACTAGAACGGCCTAGGGGAAAACTACTCATACCGTTGTAATCGGGCCAGTTTCTACTTTCAGATGCAACTGAAATTTTGCGGATTGGTCAATCCGATCGCGAGATATGGCAGTTTTGAGGTAAGAAACGCTTGAAAAACTCAAAATTTTCGCAGTTCTGATGCTCGAAACGAATAACTAGAACGGCCTAGGGGAAAACTACTCAGACCGTTGTAATCGGGCGAGTTTCTACTTTCAGATGCAACAGAAATTTTGCGGATTGCTCAATCCGTTCGCGATATATGGCAGTTTTCAGGTAAGAAACGCTTGAAAAACTCAAAATTTACGCAGTTCTGATGCTCGAAACGAATGACTAGAACGGCCTAGGGGAAAACTACTCAGACCGTTGTAATCGGGCGAGTTTCTACTTTCAGATGCAACAGAAATTTTGCGGATTGGGCAATCCGTTCGCGAGATATGGCAGTTTTGATGTAAGAAACGCTTGAAAAACTCAAAATTTTCGCAGTTCTGATGCTCGAAACGAATAACTAGAACGGCCTAGGGGAAAATTACTCATACCGTTGTAATCGGGCCAGTTTCTACTTTCAGATGCAACTGAAATTTTGCGGATTGGTCAATCCGATCGCGAGATATTGCAGTTTTGAGGTAAGAAACGCTTGAAAAACTCAAAATTTTCGCAGTTCTGATGCTCGAAACGAATAACTAGAACGGCCTAGGGGAAAACTACTCAGACCGTTGTAATCGGGCGAGTTTCTACTTTCAGATGCAACAGAAATTTTGCGGATTGGTCAATCCGATCGCGAGATATGGCAGTTTTGAGGTAAGAAACGCTTGAAAAACTCAAAACTTTCGCAGTCTGATGCTCGAAACGAATAACTAGAACGGCCTAGGGGAAAACTACTCAGACCGTTGTATTCGGGCAAGCTTCTACTTTCAGATGCAACTGAAATTTTGCGAATTGGTCAATCCGTTCGCGAGATATGGCAGTTTTGAGGTAAGAAACCCTTGAAAAACTCAAAATTTTCGCAGTTCTGATGCTCGAAACGAATAACTAGAACGGCCTAGGGGAAAACTACTCAGACCGTTGTAATCGGGCGAGTTTCTACTTTCAGATGCAACAGAAATTTTGCGGATTGCTCAATCCGTTCGCGAGATATAGCAGTTTTGAGGTAAGAAACGCTTGAAAAACTCAAAATTTTCGCAGTTCTGATGCTCGAAACGAATAACTAGAACGGCCTAGGGGAAAACTACTCATACCGTTGTAATCGGGCCAGTTTCTACTTTCAGATGCAACAGAAATTTTGCGGATTGGTCAATCCGATCGCGAGATATGGCAGTTTTGAGGTAAGAAACGCGTGAAAAACTCAAAATTTTCGCAGTTCTGATGCTCGAAACGAATAACTAGAACGGCCTAGGGGAAAACTACTCAGACCGTTGTATTCGGGCAAGCTTCTACTTTCAGATGCAACTGAAATTTTGCGAATTGGTCAATCCGTTCGCGAGATATGGCAGTTTTGAGGTAAGAAACGCTTGAAAAACTGAAAATTTTCGCAGTTCTGTTGCTCGAAACGATTAACTAGAACGGCCTAGGGGAAAACTACTCAGACCGTTGTAATCGGGCGAGTTTCTACTTTCAGATGCAACCGAAATTTTGCGGATTGCTCAATCCGTTCGCGAGATATGGCAGTTTTGAGGTAAGAAACGCTTGAAAAACTCAAAATTTTCGCAGTTCTGATGCTCGAAACGAATAACTAGAACGGCCTAGGGGAAAACTACTCAGACCGTTGTAATCGGGCGAGTTTCTACTTTCAGTGGCAAAAGAAATTTTGCGGATTGCTCAATCCGTTCGCGAGATATGGCAGTTTTGATGTAAGAAACGCTTGAAAAACTCAAAATTTTCGCAGTTCTGATGCTCGAAACGAATAACTAGAACGGCCTAGGGGAAAATTACTCATACCGTTGTAATCGGGCCAGTTTCTACTTTCAGATGCAACTGAAATTTTGCGGATTGGTCAATCCGATCGCGAGATATTGCAGTTTTGAGGTAAGAAACGCTTGAAAAACTCAAAATTTTCGCAGTTCTGATGCTCGAAACGAAAAACTAGAACGGCCTAGGGGAAAACTACTCAGACCGTTGTAATCGGGCGAGTTTCTACTTTCAGATGCAACAGAAATTTTGCGGATTGCTCAATCCGTTCGCGAGATATGGCAGTTTTGAGGTAAGAAACGCTTGAAAAACTCAAAATTTTCGCCGTTCTGATGCTCGAAACGAATAACTAGAACGGCCTAGGGGAAAACTACGCAGACCGTTGTAATCGGGCGAGTTTCTACTTTCAGATGCAACAGAAATTTTGCGGATTGCTCAATCCGTTCGCGAGATATGGCAGTTTTGAGGTAAGAAACGCTTGAAAAACTCAAAATTTTCGCAGTCTGATGCTCGAAACGAATAACTAGAACGGCCTAGGGGAAAACTACTCAGACCGTTGTAATCGGGCGAGTTTCTACTTTCAGATGCAACAGAAACTTTGCGGATTGGTCAATCTGTTCGCGAGATATGGCAGTTTTCAGGTAAGAAACGCTTGAAAAACTCAAAATTTACGCAGTTCTGATGCTCGAAACGAATGACTAGAACGGCCTAGGGGAAAACTACTCAGACCGTTGTAATCGGGCGAGTTTCTACTTTCAGATGCAACAGAAATTTTGCGGATTGGTCAATCCGATCGCGAGATATGGCAGTTTTGAGGTAAGAAACGCTTGAAAAACTCAAAATTTTCGCAGTTCTGATGCTCGAAACGAATAACTAGAACGGCCTAGGGGAAAACTACTCAGACCGTTGTAATCGGGCGAGCTTCTACTTTCAGATGCAACAGAAACTTTGCGGATTGGTCAATCCGTTCGCGAGATATGGCAGTTTTCAGGTAAGAAACGCTTGAAAAACTCAAAATTTACGCAGTTCTGATGCTCGAAACGAATGACTAGAACGGCCTAGGGGAAAACTACTCAGACCGTTGTAATCGGGCGAGTTTCTACTTTCAGATGCAACAGAAATTTTGCGGATTGGTCAATCCGATCGCGAGATATGGCAGTTTTCAGGTAAGAAACGCTTGAAAAACTCAAAATTTACGCAGTTCTGATGCTCGAAACGAATGACTAGATCGGCCTAGGGGAAAACTACTCAGACCGTTGTAATCGGGCGAGTTTCTACTTTCAGATGCAACAGAAATTTTGCGGATTGGTCAATCCGTTCCGAGATATGGCAGTTTTGATGTAAGAAACGTTTGAAAAACTCAAAATTTTCGCAGTTCTGATGCTCGAAACGAATAACTAGAACGGCCTAGGGGAAAACTACTCATACCGTTGTAATCGGGCGAGTTTCTACTTTCAGATGCAACAGAAATTTTGCGGATTGGTCAATCCGTTCGCGAGATATGGCAGTTTTGAGGTAAGAAACGCTTGAAAAACTCAAAATTTTCGCAGTTCGGATGCTCGAAACGAATAACTAGAACGGCCTAGGGGAAACCTACTCATACCGTTGTAATCGGGCCAGTTTCTACTTTCAGATGCAACAGAAATTTTGCGGATTGGTCAATCCGTTCGCGAGATATGGCAGTTTTGAGGTAAGAAACGCTTGAAAAACTCAAAATTTTCGCAGTTCTGATGCTCGAAACGAATAACTAGAACGGCCTAGGGGAAAACTACTCAGACCATTGTAATCGGGCGAGTTTCTACTTTCAGATGCAACAGAAATTTTGCGGATTGGTCAATCCGTTCGCGAGATATGGCAGTTTTGAGGTAAGAAACGCTTGAAAAACTCAAAATTTTCGCAGTTCTGATGCTCGAAACGAATAACTAGAACGGCCTAGGGGAAAACTACTCTGACCGTTGTAATCGGGCGAGCTTCTACTTTCAGATGCAACTGAAACTTTGCGTATTGGTCAATCCGTTCGCGAGATATGGCAGTTTTTAGGTAAGAAACGCTTGAAAAACTCAAAATTTACGCAGGTCTGATGCTCGAAACGAATGACTAGAACGGCCTAGGGGAAAACTACTCAGACCGTTGTAATCGGGCGAGTTTCTACTTTCAGATGCAACAGAAATTTTGCGGATTGGTCAATCCGTTCGCGAGATATGGCAGTTTTTAGGTAAGAAACGCTTGAAAAACTCAAAATTTACGCAGTTCTGATGCTCGAAACGAATGACTAGAACGGCCTAGAGGAAAACTACTCAGACCGTTGTAATCGGGCGAGTTTCTACTTTCAGATGCAACAGAAATTTTGCGGATTGGTCAATCCGTTCGCGAGATATGGCAGTTTTGAGGTAAGAAACGCTTGAAAAACTCAAAATTTTCGCAGTTCTGATGCTCGAAACGAATAACTAGAACGGCCGAGGGGAAAACTACTCATACCGTTGTAATCGGGCCAGTTTCTACTTTCAGATGCAACTGAAATTTTGCGGATTGGTCATACCGATCACGAGATATGGCAGTTTTGAGGTAAGAAACGCTTGAAAAACTCAAAATTTTCGCAGTTCTGATGCTCGAAACGAATAACTAGAACGGCCTAGGGGAAAACTACTCAGACCGTTGTAATCGGGCGAGTTTCTACTTTCAGATGCAACAGAAATTTTGCGGATTTCTCAATCCGATCGCGAGATATGGCAGTTTTGAGGTAAGAAACGCTTGAAAAACTCAAAATTTTCGCAGTTCTGATGCTCGAAACGAATAACTAGAACGGCCTAGGGGAAAACTACTCAGACCGTTGTAATCGGGCGAGTTTCTACTTTCAGATGCAACAGAAATTTTGCGGATTGCTCAATCCGTTCGCGATGTATGGCAGTTTTCAGGTAAGAAACGCCTGAAAAACTCAAAATTTACGCAGTTCTGATGCTCGAAACGAATGACTAGAACGGCCTAGGGGAAAACTACTCAGACCGATGTAATCGGGCGAGATTCTACTTTCAGATGCAACAGAAATTTTGCGGATTGGTCAATCCGTTCGCGAGATATGGCAGTTTTGAGGTAAGAAACGCTTGAAAAACTCAAAATTTTCGCAGTTCTGATGCTCGAAACGAATGACTAGAACGGCCTAGGGGAAAACTACTCAGACCGTTGTAATCGGGCGAGTTTCTACTTTCAGATGCAACCGAAATTTTGCGGATTGCTCAATCCGTTCGCGAGATATGGCAGTTTTGAGGTAAGAAACGCTTGAAAAACTCAAAATTTTCGCAGTTCTGATGCTCGAAACGAATAACTAGAACGGCCTAGGGGAAAACTACTCAGACCGTTGTAATCGGGCGAGTTTCTACTTTCAGATGCAACAGAAATTTTGCGGATTGCTCAATCCGATCGCGAGATATGGCAGTTTTGAGGTAAGAAACGCTTGAAAAACTCAAAATTTTCGCAGTTCTGATGCTCGAAACGAATAACTAGAACGGCCTAGGGGAAAACTACTCTGACCGTTGTAATCGGGCGAGCTTCTACTTTCAGATGCAACTGAAACTTTGCGTATTGGTCAATCCGTTCGCGAGATATGGCAGTTTTTAGGTAAGAAACGCTTGAAAAACTCAAAATTTACGCAGTTCTGATGCTCGAAACGAATAACTAGAACGGCCTAGGGGAAAACTACTCAGACCGTTGTAATCGGGCGAGTTTCTGCTTTCAGATGCAACAGAAATTTTGCGGATTGCTCAATCCGTTCGCGAGATATGGCAGTTTTGATGTAAGAAACGCTTGAAAAACTCAAAATTTTCGCCGTTCTGATGCTCGAAACGAATAACTAGAACGGCCTAGGGGAAAACTACTTATACCGTTGTAATCGGGCCAGTTTCTACTTTCAGATGCAACTGAAATTTTGCGGATTGGTCAATCCGATCGCGAGATATGGCAGTTTTGAGGTAAGAAACGCTTGAAAAACTCAAAATTTTCGCAGTTCTGATGCTCGAAACGAATAACTAGAACGGCCTAGGGGAAAACTACTCAGACCGTTGTAATCGGGCGAGTTTCTACTTTCAGATGCAACAGAAATTTTGCGGATTGCTCAATCCGTTCGCGATATATGGCAGTTTTCAGGTAAGAAACGCTTGAAAAACTCAAAATTTACGCAGTTCTGATGCTCGAAACGAATGACTAGAACGGCCTAGGGGAAAACTACTCAGACCGTTGTAATCGGGCGAGTTTCTACTTTCAGATGCAACAGAAATTTTGCGGATTGGGCAATCCGTTCGCGAGATATGGCAGTTTTGAGGTAAGAAACGCTTGAAAAACTCAAAATTTTCGCAGTTCTGATGCTCGAAACGAATAACTAGAACGGCCTAGGGGAAAATTACTCATACCGTTGTAATCGGGCCAGTTTCTACTTTCAGATGCAACTGAAATTTTGCGGATTGGTCAATCCGATCGCGAGATATGGCAGTTTTGAGGTAAGAAACGCTTGAAAAACTCAAAATTTTCGCAGTTCTGATGCTCGAAACGAATAACTAGAACGGCCTAGGGGAAAACTACTCAGACCGTTGTAATCGGGCGAGTTTCTACTTTCAGATGCAACGGAAATTTTGCGGATTGCTCAATCCGTTCGCGATATATGGCAGTTTTCAGGTAAGAAACGCTTGAAAAACTCAAAATTTACGCAGTTCTGATGCTCGAAACGAATGACTAGAACGGCCTAGGGGAAAACTACTCAGACCGTTGTAATCGGGCGAGTTTCTACTTTCAGATGCAACCGAAATTTTGCGGATTGGTCAATCCGTTCGCGAGATATGGCAGTTTTGAGGTAAGAAACGCTTGAAAAACTCAAAATTTTCGCAGTTCTGATGCTCGAAACGATTAACTAGAACGGCCTAGGGGATAACTACTCAGACCGTTGTAATCGGGCGAGTTTCTACTTTCAGATGCAACAGAAATTTTGCGGATTGCTCAATCCGTTCGCGAGATATGGCAGTTTTGAGGTAAGAAACGCTTGAAAAACTCAAAATTTTCGCAGTTCTGATGCTCGAAACGAATAACTAGAACGGCCTAGGGGAAAACAACTCATACCGTTGTAATCGGGCCAGTTTCTACTTTCAGATGCAACTGAAATTTTGCGGATTGGTCAATCCGATCGCGAGATATGGCAGTTTTGAGGTAAGAAACGCTTGAAAAACTCAAAATTTTCGCAGTTCTGATGCTCGAAACGAATAACTAGAACGGCCTAGGGGAAAACTACTCAGACCGTTGTAATCGGGCGAGTTTCTACTTTCAGATGCAACAGAAATTTTGCGGATTGCTCAATCCGTTCGCGAGATATGGCAGTTTTGAGGTAAGAAACGCTTGAAAAACTCAAAATTTTCGCAGTTCTGATGCTCGAAACGAATAACTAGAACGGCCTAGGGGAAAACTACTCAGACCGTTGTAATCGGGCGAGTTTCTACATTCAGATGCAACAGAAATTTTGCGGATTGCTCAATCCGTTCGCGAGATATGGCAGTTTTGAGGTAAGAAACGCTTGAAAAACTCAAAATTTTCGCAGTTCTGATGCTCGAAACGAATAACTAGAACGGCCTAGGGGAAAACTACTCATACCGTTGTAATCGGGCCAGTTTCTACTTTCAGATGCAACTGAAATTTTGCGGATTGGTCAATCCGATCGCGAGATATGGCAGTTTTGAGGTAAGAAACGCTTGAAAAACTCAAAATTTTCGCAGTTCTGATGCTCGAAACGAATAACTAGAACGGCCTAGGGGAAAACTACTCAGACCGTTGTAATCGGGCGAGTTTCTACTTTCAGATGCAACCGAAATTTTGCGGATTGCTCAATCCGTTCGCGATATATGGCAGTTTTCAGGTAAGAAACGCTTGAAAAACTCAAAATTTACGCAGTTCTGATGCTCGAAACGAATAACTAGAACGGCCTAGGGGAAAACTACTCAGACCGTTGTAATCGGGCGAGTTTCTACTTTCAGATGCAACAGAAATTTTGCGGATTGCTCAATCCGTTCGCGATATATGGCAGTTTTCAGGTAAGAAACGCTTGAAAAACTCAAAATTTACGCAGTTCTGATGCTCGAAACGAATGACTAGAACGGCCTAGGGGAAAACTACTCAGACCATTGTAATCGGGCGAGTTTCTACTTTCAGATGCAACCGAAATTTTGCGGATTGGTCAATCCGTTCGCGAGGTATGGCAGTTTTGAGGTAAGAAACGCTTGAAAAACTCAAAATTTTCGCAGTTCTGATGCTCGAAACGATTAACTAGAACGGCCTAGGGGAAAACTACTCAGACCGTTGTAATCGGGCGAGTTTCTACTTTCAGATGCAACAGAAATTTTGCGGATTGCTCAATCCGTTCGCGATATATGGCAGTTTTCAGGTAAGAAACGCTTGAAAAACTCAAAATTTACGCAGTTCTGATGCTCGAAACGAATGACTAGAACGGCCTAGGGGAAAACTACTCAGACCGATGTAATCGGGCGAGTTTCTACTTTCAGATGCAACAGAAATTTTGCGGATTGGTCAATCCGTTCGCGAGATATGGCAGTTTTGAGGTAAGAAACGCTTGAAAAACTCAAAATTTTCGCAGTTCTGATGCTCGAAACGAATGACTAGAACGGCCTAGGGGAAAACTACTCATACCGTTGTAATCGGGCCAGTTTCTACTTTCAGATGCAACTGAAATTTTGCGGATTGGTCAATCCGATCGCGAGATATGGCAGTTTTGAGGTAAGAAACGCTTGAAAAACTCAAAATTTTCGCAGTTCTGATGCTCGAAACGAATAACTAGAACGGCCTAAGGGAAAATTACTCATACCGTTGTAATCGGGCCAGTTTCTACTTTCAGATGCAACTGAAATTTTGCGGATTGGTCAATCCGATCGCGAGATATGGCAGTTTTGAGGTAAGAAACGCTTGAAAAACTCAAAATTTTCGCAGTTCTGATGCTCGAAACGAATAACTAGAACGGCCTAGGGGAAAACTACTCAGACCGTTGTAATCGGGCGAGTTTCTACTTTCAGATGCAACAGAAATTTTGCGGATTGCTCAATCCGTTCGCGATATATGGCAGTTTTCAGGTAAGAAACGCTTGAAAAACTCAAAATTTACGCAGTTCTGATGCTCGAAACGAATGACTAGAACGGCCTAGGGGAAAACTACTCAGACCGTTGTAATCGGGCGAGTTTCTACTTTCAGATGCAACCGAAATTTTGCGGATTGGTCAATCCGTTCGCGAGATATGGCAGTTTTGAGGTAAGAAACGCTTGAAAAACTCAAAATTTTCGCAGTTCTGATGCTCGAAACGATTAACTAGAACGGCCTAGGGGAAAACTACTCAGACCGTTGTAATCGGGCGAGTTTCTACTTTCAGATGCAACAGAAATTTTGCGGATTGCTCAATCCGTTCGCGAGATATGGCAGTTTTGAGGTAAGAAACGCTTGAAAAACTCAAAATTTTCGCAGTTCTGATGCTCGAAACGAATAACTAGAACGGCCTAGGGGAAAACTACTCATACCGTTGTAATCGGACCAGTTTCTACTTTCAGATGCAACTGAAATTTTGCGGATTGGTCAATCCGATCGCGAGATATGGCAGTTTTGAGGTAAGAAACGCTTGAAAAACTCAAAATTTTCGCAGTTCTGATGCTCGAAACGAATAACTAGACCGGCCTAGGGCAAAACTACTCAGACCGTTGTAATCGGGCGAGTTTCTACTTTCAGATGGAACAGAAATTTTGCGGATTGCTCAATCCGTTCGCGATATATGGCAGTTTTCAGGTAAGAAACGCTTGAAAAACTCAAAATTTACGCAGTTCTGATGCTCGAAACGAATGACTAGAACGGCCTAGGGGAAAACTACTCAGACCGTTGTAATCGGGCGAGTTTCTACTTTCAGATGCAACCGAAATTTTGCGGATTGGTCAGTCCGTTCGCGAGATATGGCAGTTTTGAGGTAAGAAACGCTTGAAGAACTCAAAATTTTCGCAGTTCTGATGCTCGAAACGATTAACTAGAACGGCCTAGGGGAAAACTACTCAGACCGCTGTAATCGGGCGAGTTTCTACTTTCAGATGCAACAGAAATTTTGCGGATTGCTCAATCCGTTCGCGAGATATGGCAGTTTTGAGGTAAGAAACGCTTGAAAAACTCAAAATTTTCGCAGTTCTGATGCTCGAAACGAATAACTAGAACGGCCTAGGGGAAAACTACTCATACCGTTGTAATCGGGCCAGTTTCTACTTTCAGATGCAACTGAAATTTTGCGGATTGGTCAATCCGATCGCGAGATATGGCAGTTTTGAGGTAAGAAACGCTTGAAAAACTCAAAATTTTCGCAGTTCTGATGCTCGAAACGAATAACTAGAACGGCCTAGGGGAAAACTACTCAGACCGTTGTAATCGGGCGAGTTTCTACTTTCAGATGCAACCGAAATTTTGCGGATTGCTCAATCCGGTCGCGAGATATGGCAGTTTCGAGGTAAGAAACGCTTGAAAAACTCAAAATTTTCGCAGTTCTGATGCTCGAAACGAATAACTAGAACGGCCTAGGGGAAAACTACTGAGACCGTTGTAATCGGGCGAGTTTCTACTTTCAGATGCAACAGAAATTTTGCGGATTGCTCAATCCGTTCGCGAGATATGGCAGTTTTCATGTAAGAAACGCTCGAAAAACTCAAAATTTACGCAGTTCTGATGCTCGAAACGAATGACTAGAACGGCCTAGGGGAAAACTACTCAGACCGTTGTAATCGGGCGAGTTTCTACTTTCAGATGCAACAGAAATTTTGCGGATTGCTCAATCCGTTCGCGATATATGGCAGTTTTCAGGTAAGAAACGCTTGAAAAACTCAAAATTTACGCAGTTCTGATGCTCGAAACGAATAACTAGAACGGCCTAGGGGAAAACTACTTAGACCGTTGTAATCGGGCGAGTTTCTACTTTCAGATGCAACAGAAATTTTGCGGATTGCTCAATCCGTTCGCGAGATATGGCAGTTTTGAGGTAAGAAACGCTTGAAAAACTCAAAATTTTCGCCGTTCTGATGCTCGAAACGAATAACTAGAACGGCCTAGGGGAAAACTACTCAGACCGTTGTAATCGGGCGAGTTTCTACTTTCAGATGCAACAGAAATTTTGCGGATTGCTCAATCCGTTCGCGAGATATGGCAGTTCCGAGGTAAGAAACGCTTGAAAAACTCAAAATTTTCGCAGTTCTGATGCTCGAAACGAATAACTAGAACGGCCTAGGGGAAAACTACTCATACCGTTGTAATCGGACCAGTTTCTACTTTCAGATGCAACTGAAATTTTGCGGATTGGTCAATCCGATCGCGAGATATGGCAGTTTTGAGGTAAGAAACGCTTGAAAAACTCAAAATTTTCGCAGTTCTGATGCTCGAAACGAATAACTAGACCGGCCTAGGGCAAAACTACTCAGACCGTTGTAATCGGGCGAGTTTCTACTTTCAGATGGAACAGAAATTTTGCGGATTGCTCAATCCGTTCGCGATATATGGCAGTTTTCAGGTAAGAAACGCTTGAAAAACTCAAAATTTACGCAGTTCTGATGCTCGAAACGAATGACTAGAACGGCCTAGGGGAAAACTACTCAGACCGTTGTAATCGGGCGAGTTTCTACTTTCAGATGCAACCGAAATTTTGCGGATTGGTCAGTCCGTTCGCGAGATATGGCAGTTTTGAGGTAAGAAACGCTTGAAGAACTCAAAATTTTCGCAGTTCTGATGCTCGAAACGATTAACTAGAACGGCCTAGGGGAAAACTACTCAGACCGCTGTAATCGGGCGAGTTTCTACTTTCAGATGCAACAGAAATTTTGCGGATTGCTCAATCCGTTCGCGAGATATGGCAGTTTTGAGGTAAGAAACGCTTGAAAAACTCAAAATTTTCGCAGTTCTGATGCTCGAAACGAATAACTAGAACGGCCTAGGGGAAAACTACTCATACCGTTGTAATCGGGCCAGTTTCTACTTTCAGATGCAACTGAAATTTTGCGGATTGGTCAATCCGATCGCGAGATATGGCAGTTTTGAGGTAAGAAACGCTTGAAAAACTCAAAATTTTCGCAGTTCTGATGCTCGAAACGAATAACTAGAACGGCCTAGGGGAAAACTACTCAGACCGTTGTAATCGGGCGAGTTTCTACTTTCAGATGCAACCGAAATTTTGCGGATTGCTCAATCCGGTCGCGAGATATGGCAGTTTCGAGGTAAGAAACGCTTGAAAAACTCAAAATTTTCGCAGTTCTGATGCTCGAAACGAATAACTAGAACGGCCTAGGGGAAAACTACTGAGACCGTTGTAATCGGGCGAGTTTCTACTTTCAGATGCAACAGAAATTTTGCGGATTGCTCAATCCGTTCGCGAGATATGGCAGTTTTCATGTAAGAAACGCTCGAAAAACTCAAAATTTACGCAGTTCTGATGCTCGAAACGAATGACTAGAACGGCCTAGGGGAAAACTACTCAGACCGTTGTAATCGGGCGAGTTTCTACTTTCAGATGCAACAGAAATTTTGCGGATTGCTCAATCCGTTCGCGATATATGGCAGTTTTCAGGTAAGAAACGCTTGAAAAACTCAAAATTTACGCAGTTCTGATGCTCGAAACGAATAACTAGAACGGCCTAGGGGAAAACTACTTAGACCGTTGTAATCGGGCGAGTTTCTACTTTCAGATGCAACAGAAATTTTGCGGATTGCTCAATCCGTTCGCGAGATATGGCAGTTTTGAGGTAAGAAACGCTTGAAAAACTCAAAATTTTCGCCGTTCTGATGCTCGAAACGAATAACTAGAACGGCCTAGGGGAAAACTACTCAGACCGTTGTAATCGGGCGAGTTTCTACTTTCAGATGCAACAGAAATTTTGCGGATTGCTCAATCCGTTCGCGAGATATGGCAGTTCCGAGGTAAGAAACGCTTGAAAAACTCAAAATTTTCGCAGTTCTGATGCTCGAAACGAATAACTAGAACGGCCTAGGGGAAAACTACTCATACCGTTGTAATCGGACCAGTTTCTACTTTCAGATGCAACTGAAATTTTGCGGATTGGTCAATCCGATCGCGAGATATGGCAGTTTTGAGGTAAGAAACGCTTGAAAAACTCAAAATTTTCGCAGTTCTGATGCTCGAAACGAATAACTAGACCGGCCTAGGGCAAAACTACTCAGACCGTTGTAATCGGGCGAGTTTCTACCTTCAGATGGAACAGAAATTTTGCGGATTGCTCAATCCGTTCGCGATATATGGCAGTTTTCAGGTAAGAAACGCTTGAAAAACTCAAAATTTACGCAGTTCTGATGCTCGAAACGAATGACTAGAACGGCCTAGGGGAAAACTACTCAGACCGTTGTAATCGGGCGAGTTTCTACTTTCAGATGCAACCGAAATTTTGCGGATTGGTCAGTCCGTTCGCGAGATATGGCAGTTTTGAGGTAAGAAACGCTTGAAGAACTCAAAATTTTCGCAGTTCTGATGCTCGAAACGATTAACTAGAACGGCCTAGGGGAAAACTACTCAGACCGCTGTAATCGGGCGAGTTTCTACTTTCAGATGCAACAGAAATTTTGCGGATTGCTCAATCCGTTCGCGAGATATGGCAGTTTTGAGGTAAGAAACGCTTGAAAAACTCAAAATTTTCGCAGTTCTGATGCTCGAAACGAATAACTAGAACGGCCTAGGGGAAAACTACTCATACCGTTGTAATCGGGCCAGTTTCTACTTTCAGATGCAACTGAAATTTTGCGGATTGGTCAATCCGATCGCGAGATATGGCAGTTTTGAGGTAAGAAACGCTTGAAAAACTCAAAATTTTCGCAGTTCTGATGCTCGAAACGAATAACTAGAACGGCCTAGGGGAAAACTACTCAGACCGTTGTAATCGGGCGAGTTTCTACTTTCAGATGCAACCGAAATTTTGCGGATTGCTCAATCCGGTCGCGAGATATGGCAGTTTCGAGGTAAGAAACGCTTGAAAAACTCAAAATTTTCGCAGTTCTGATGCTCGAAACGAATAACTAGAACGGCCTAGGGGAAAACTACTGAGACCGTTGTAATCGGGCGAGTTTCTACTTTCAGATGCAACAGAAATTTTGCGGATTGCTCAATCCGTTCGCGAGATATGGCAGTTTTCATGTAAGAAACGCTCGAAAAACTCAAAATTTACGCAGTTCTGATGCTCGAAACGAATGACTAGAACGGCCTAGGGGAAAACTACTCAGACCGTTGTAATCGGGCGAGTTTCTACTTTCAGATGCAACAGAAATTTTGCGGATTGCTCAATCCGTTCGCGATATATGGCAGTTTTCAGGTAAGAAACGCTTGAAAAACTCAAAATTTACGCAGTTCTGATGCTCGAAACGAATAACTAGAACGGCCTAGGGGAAAACTACTTAGACCGTTGTAATCGGGCGAGTTTCTACTTTCAGATGCAACAGAAATTTTGCGGATTGCTCAATCCGTTCGCGAGATATGGCAGTTTTGAGGTAAGAAACGCTTGAAAAACTCAAAATTTTCGCCGTTCTGATGCTCGAAACGAATAACTAGAACGGCCTAGGGGAAAACTACTCAGACCGTTGTAATCGGGCGAGTTTCTACTTTCAGATGCAACAGAAATTTTGCGGATTGCTCAATCCGTTCGCGAGATATGGCAGTTCCGAGGTAAGAAACGCTTGAAAAACTCAAAATTTTCGCAGTTCTGATGCTCGAAACGAATAACTAGAACGGCCTAGGGGAAAACTACTCCGACCGTTGTAATCGGGCGAGCTTCTACTTTCAGATGCAACTGAAACTTTGCGGATTGGTCAATCCGTTCGCGAGATATGGCAGTTTTTATGTAAGAGACGCTTGAAAAACTCAAAATTTACGCAGTTCTGATGCTCGAAACGAATGACTAGAACGGCCTAGGGGAAAACTACTCAGACCGTTGTAATCGGGCGAGTTTCTACTTTCAGATGCAACAGAAACTTTGCGGATTGGTCAATCCGTTCGCGAGATATGGCAGTTTTCAGGTAAGAAACGCTTGAAAAACTCAAAATTTACGCAGTACTGATGCTCGAAACGAATGACTAGAACGGCCTAGGGGAAAACAACTCAGACCGTTGTAATCGGGCGAGTTTCTACTTTCAGATGCAACAGAAATTTTGCGGATTGGTCAATCCGATCGCGAGATATGGCAGTTTTGAGGTAAGAAACGCTTGAAAAACTCAAAATTTTCGCAGATCTGATGCTCGAAACGAATAACTAGAACGGCCTAGGGGAAAACTACTCAGACCGTTGTAATCGGGCGAGTTTCTACTTTCAGATGCAACCGAAATTTTGCGGATTGCTCAATCCGTTCGCGATATATGGCAGTTTTCAGGTAAGAAACGCTTGAAAAACTCAAAATTTACGCAGTTCTGATGCTCGAAACGAATAACTAGAACGGCCTAGGGGAAAACTACTCAGACCGTTGTAATCGGGCGAGTTTCTACTTTCAGATGCAACCGAAATTTTGCGGATAGCTCAATCCGGTCGCGAGATATGGCAGTTTCGAGGTAAGAAACGCTTGAAAAACTCAAAATTTTCGCAGTTCTGATGCTCGAAACGAATAACTAGAACGGCCTAGGGGAAAACTACTGAGACCGTTGTAATCGGGCGAGTTTCTACTTTCAGATGCAACAGAAATTTTGCGGATTGCTCAATCCGTTCGCGAGATATGGCAGTTTTCAGGTAAGAAACGCTCGAAAAACTCAAAATTTACGCAGTTCTGATGCTCGAAACGAATGACTAGAACGGCCTAGGGGAAAACTACTCAGACCGTTGTAATCGGGCGAGTTTCTACTTTCAGATGCAACAGAAATTTTGCGGATTGCTCAATCCGTTCGCGATATATGGCAGTTTTCAGGTAAGAAACGCTTGAAAAACTCAAAATTTACGCAGTTCTGATGCTCGAAACGAATAACTAGAACGGCCTAGGGGAAAACTACTTAGACCGTTGTAATCGGGCGAGTTTCTACTTTCAGATGCAACAGAAATTTTGCGGATTGCTCAATCCGTTCGCGAGATATGGCAGTTTTGAGGTAAGAAACGCTTGAAAAACTCAAAATTTTCGCCGTTCTGATGCTCGAAACGAATAACTAGAACGGCCTAGGGGAAAACTACTCAGACCGTTGTAATCGGGCAGGTTTCTACTTTCAGATGCAACAGAAATTTTGCGGATTGCTCAATCCGTTCGCGAGATATGGCAGTTTTGAGGTAAGAAACGCTTGAAAAACTCAAAATTTTCGCAGTTCTGATGCTCGAAACGAATAACTAGAACGGCCTAGGGGAAAACTACTCAGACCGTTGTAATCGGGCGAGCTTCTACTTTCAGATGCAACTGAAACTTTGCGGATTGGTCAATCCGTTCGCGAGATATGGCAGTTTTTATGTAAGAGACGCTTGAAAAACTCAAAATTTACGCAGTTCTGATGCTCGAAACGAATGACTAGAACGGCCTAGGGGAAAACTACTCAGACCGTTGTAATCGGGCGAGTTTCTACTTTCAGATGCAACAGAAACTTTGCGGATTGGTCAATCCGTTCGCGAGATATGGCAGTTTTCAGGTAAGAAACGCTTGAAAAACTCAAAATTTACGCAGTTCTGATGCTCGAAACGAATGACTAGAACGGCCTAGGGGAAAACTACTCAGACCGTTGTAATCGGGCGAGTTTCTACTTTCAGATGCAACAGAAATTTTGCGGATTTTTCAATCCGATCGCGAGATATGGCAGTTTTGAGGTAAGAAACGCTTGAAAAACTCAAAATTTTCGCAGTTCTGATGCTCGAAACGAATAACTAGAACGGCCTAGGGGAAAACTACTCAGACCGTTGTAATCGGGCGAGCTTCTACTTTCAGATGCAACTGAAACTTTGCGGATTGGTCAATCCGTTCGCGAGATATGGCAGTTTTTATGTAAGAGACGCTTGAAAAACTCAAAATTTACGCAGTTCTGATGCTCGAAACGAATGACTAGAACGGCCTAGGGGAAAACTACTCAGACCGTTGTAATCGGGCGAGTTTCTACTTTCAGATGCAACAGAAATTTTGCGGATTGCTCAATCCGATCGCGAGATATGGCAGTTTTGAGGTAAGAAACGCTTGAAAAACTCAAAATTTTCGCAGTTCTGATGCTCGAAACGAATAACTAGAACGGCCTAGGGGAAAACTACTCAGACCGTTGTAATCGGGCGAGTTTCTACTTTCAGATGCAACAGAAATTTTGCGGATTGCTCAATCCGTTCGCGAGATATGGCAGTTTTGAGGTAAGAAACGCTTGAAAAACTCAACATTTTCGCAGTTCTGATGCTCGAAACGAATAACTAGAACGGCCTAGGGGAAAACTACTCAGACCGTTGTAATCGGGCGAGTTTCTACTTTCAGATGCAACAGAAATTTTGCGGATTGCTCAATCCGTTCGCGAGATATGGCAGTTTTGAGGTAAGAAACGCCTGAAAAACTCAAAATTTTCGCAGTTCTGATGCTCGAAACGAATAACTAGAACGGCCTAGGGGAAAACTACTCAGACCGTTGTAATCGGGCGAGTTTCTACTTTCAGATGCAACAGAAATTTTGCGGATTGCTCAATCCGTTCGCGAGATATGGCAGTTTTGAGGTAAGAAACGCTTGAAAAACTCAAAATTTTCGCAGTTCTGATGCTCGAAACGAATAACTAGAACGGCCTAGGGGAAAACTACTCAGACCGTTGTAATCGGGCGAGTTTCTACATTCAGATGCAACAGAAATTTTGCGGATTGCTCAATCCGTTCGCGAGATATGGCAGTTTTGAGGTAAGAAACGCTTGAAAAACTCAAAATTTTCGCAGTTCTGATGCTCGAAACGAATAACTAGAACGGCCTAGGGGAAAACTACTCATACCGTTGTAATCGGGCCAGTTTCTACTTTCAGATGCAACTGAAATTTTGCGGATTGGTCAATCCGATCGCGAGATATGGCAGTTTTGAGGTAAGAAACGCTTGAAAAACTCAAAATTTTCGCAGTTCTGATGCTCGAAACGAATAACTAGAACGGCCTAGGGGAAAACTACTCAGACCGTTGTAATCGGGCGAGTTTCTACTTTCAGATGCAACCGAAATTTTGCGGATTGCTCAATCCGTTCGCGATATATGGCAGTTTTCAGGTAAGAAACGCTTGAAAAACTCAAAATTTACGCAGTTCTGATGCTCGAAACGAATAACTAGAACGGCCTAGGGGAAAACTACTCAGACCGTTGTAATCGGGCGAGCTTCAACTTTCAGATGCATCAGAAATTTTGCGGATTGCTCAATCCGTTCGCGAAATATGGCAGTTTTGAGGTAAGTAACGCTTGAAAAACTCAAAATTTTCGCCGTTCTGATGCTCGAAACGAATAACTAGAACGGCCTAGGGGAAAACTACTCAGACCGTTGTATACGGGCAAGCTTCTACTTTCAGATGCAACTGAAATTTTGCGAATTGGTCAATCCGTTCGCGAGATATGGCAGTTTTGAGGTAAGAAACGCTTGAAAAACTCAACATTTTCGCAGTTCTGATGCTCGAAACGAATAACTAGAACGGCCTAGGGGAAAACTACTCAGACCGTTGTAATCGGGCGAGTTTCTACTTTCAGATGCAACAGAAATTTTGCGGATTGCTCAATCCGTTCGCGAGATATGGCAGTTTTGAGGTAAGAAACGCCTGAAAAACTCAAAATTTTCGCAGTTCTGATGCTCGAAACGAATAACTAGAACGGCCTAGGGGAAAACTACTCAGACCGTTGTAATCGGGCGAGTTTCTACTTTCAGATGCAACAGAAATTTTGCGGATTGCTCAATCCGTTCGCGAGATATGGCAGTTTTGAGGTAAGAAACGCTTGAAAAACTCAAAATTTTCGCAGTTCTGATGCTCGAAACGAATAACTAGAACGGCCTAGGGGAAAACTACTCAGACCGTTGTAATCGGGCGAGCTTCTACTTTCAGATGCAACTGAAACTTTGCGGATTGGTCAATCCGTTCGCGAGATATGGCAGTTTTTATGTAAGAGACGCTTGAAAAACTCAAAATTTACGCAGTTCTGATGCTCGAAACGAATGACTAGAACGGCCTAGGGGAAAACTACTCAGACCGTTGTAATCGGGCGAGTTTCTACTTTCAGATGCAACAGAAACTTTGCGGATTGGTCAATCCGTTCGCGAGATATGGCAGTTTTCAGGTAAGAAACGCTTGAAAAACTCAAAATTTACGCAGTTCTGATGCTCGAAACGAATGACTAGAACGGCCTAGGGGAAAACTACTCAGACCGTTGTAATCGGGCGAGTTTCTACTTTCAGATGCAACAGAAATTTTGCGGATTGGTCAATCCGATCGCGAGATATGGCAGTTTTGAGGTAAGAAACGCTTGAAAAACTCAAAATTTTCGCAGTTCTGATGCTCGAAACGAATGACTAGAACGGCCTAGGGGAAAACTACTCAGACCGTTGTAATCGGGCGAGTTTCTACTTTCAGATGCAACAGAAACTTTGCGGATTGGTCAATCCGTTCGCGAGATATGGCAGTTTTCAGGTAAGAAACGCTTGAAAAACTCAAAATTTACGCAGTTCTGATGCTCGAAACGAATGACTAGAACGGCCTAGGGGAAAACTACTCAGACCGTTGTAATCGGGCGAGTTTCTACTTTCAGATGCAACAGAAATTTTGCGGATTGGTCAATCCGATCGCGAGATATGGCAGTTTTGAGGTAAGAAACGCTTGAAAAACTCAAAATTTTCGCAGTTCTGATGCTCGAAACGAATAACTAGAACGGCCTAGGGGAAAACTACTCAGACCGTTGTAATCGGGCGAGCTTCTACTTTCAGATGCAACTGAAACTTTGCGGATTGGTCAATCCGTTCGCGAGATATGGCAGTTTTTATGTAAGAGACGCTTGAAAAACTCAAAATTTACGCAGTTCTGATGCTCGAAACGAATGACTAGAACGGCCTAGGGGAAAACTACTCAGACCGTTGTAATCGGGCGAGTTTCTACTTTCAGATGCAACAGAAATTTTGCGGATTGCTCAATCCGATCGCGAGATACGGCAGTTTTGAGGTAAGAAACGCTTGAAAAACTCAAAATTTTCGCAGTTCTGATGCTCGAAACGAATAACTAGAACGGCCTAGGGGAAAACTACTCAGACCGTTGTAATCGGGCGAGTTTCTACTTTCAGATGCAACAGAAATTTTGCGGATTGCTCAATCCGTTCGCGAGATATGGCAGTTTTGAGGTAAGAAACGCTTGAAAAACTCAACATTTTCGCAGTTCTGATGCTCGAAACGAATAACTAGAACGGCCTAGGGGAAAACTACTCAGACCGTTGTAATCGGGCGAGTTTCTACTTTCAGATGCAACAGAAATTTTGCGGATTGCTCAATCCGTTCGCGAGATATGGCAGTTTTGAGGTAAGAAACGCCTGAAAAACTCAAAATTTTCGCAGTTCTGATGCTCGAAACGAATAACTAGAACAGCCTAGGGGAAAACTACTCAGACCGTTGTAATCGGGCGAGTTTCTACTTTCAGATGCAACAGAAATTTTGCGGATTGCTCAATCCGTTCGCGAGATATGGCAGTTTTGAGGTAAGAAACGCTTGAAAAACTCAAAATTTTCGCAGTTCTGATGCTCGAAACGAATAACTAGAACGGCCTAGGGGAAAACTACTCAGACCGTTGTAATCGGGCGAGTTTCTACTTTCAGATGCAACAGAAATTTTGCGGATTGCTCAATCCGTTCGCGAGATATGGCAGTTTTGAGGTAAGAAACGCTTGAAAAACTCAAAATTTTCGCAGTTCTGATGCTCGAAACGAATAACTAGAACGGCCTAGGGGAAAACTACTCATACCGTTGTAATCGGGCCAGTTTCTACTTTCAGATGCAACTGAAATTTTGCGGATTGGTCAATCCGATCGCGAGATATGGCAGTTTTGAGGTAAGAAACGCTTGAAAAACTCAAAATTTTCGCAGTTCTGATGCTCGAAACGAATAACTAGAACGGCCTAGGGGAAAACTACTCAGACCGTTGTAATCGGGCGAGTTTCTACTTTCAGATGCAACCGAAATTTTGCGGATTGCTCAATCCGTTCGCGATATATGGCAGTTTTCAGGTAAGAAACGCTTGAAAAACTCAAAATTTACGCAGTTCTGATGCTCGAAACGAATAACTAGAACGGCCTAGGGGAAAACTACTCAGACCGTTGTAATCGGGCGAGCTTCAACTTTCAGATGCATCAGAAATTTTGCGGATTGCTCAATCCGTTCGCGAAATATGGCAGTTTTGAGGTAAGAAACGCTTGAAAAACTCAAAATTTTCGCCGTTCTGATGCTCGAAACGAATAACTAGAACGGCCTAGGGGAAAACTACTCAGACCGTTGTAATCGGGCGAGTTTCTACTTTCAGATGCAACAGAAATTTTGCGGATTGCTCAATCCGTTCGCGAGATATGGCAGTTTTGAGGTAAGAAACGCTTGAAAAACTCAAAATTTTCGCAGTCTGATGCTCGAAACGAATAACTAGAACGGCCTAGGGGAAAACTACTCAGACCGTTGTATACGGGCAAGCTTCTACTTTCAGATGCAACTGAAATTTTGCGAATTGGTCAATCCGTTCGCGAGATATGGCAGTTTGGAGGTAAGAAACGCTTGAAAAACTCAAAATTTTCGCAGTTCTGATGCTCGAAACGAATAACTAGAACGGCCTAGGGGAAAACTACTCAGACCGTTGTAATCGGGCGAGCTTCTACTTTCAGATGCAACTGAAACTTTGCGGATTGGTCAATCCGTTCGCGAGATATGGCAGTTTTTATGTAAGAGACGCTTGAAAAACTCAAAATTTACGCAGTTCTGATGCTCGAAACGAATGATTAGAACGGCCTAGGGGAAAACTACTCAGACCGTTGTAATCGGGCGAGTTTCTACTTTCAGATGCAACAGAAACTTTGCGGATTGGTCAATCCGTTCGCGAGATATGGCAGTTTTGAGGTAAGAAACGCTTGAAAAACTCAAAATTTTCGCAGTTCTGATGCTCGAAACGAATAACTAGAACGGCCTAGGGGAAAACTACTCAGACCGTTGTAATCGGGCGAGTTTCTACTTTCAGATGCAACAGAAATTTTGCGGATTGCTCAATCCGTTCGCGAGATATGGCAGTTTTGAGGTAAGAAACGCTTGAAAAACTCAAAATTTTCGCAGTTCTGATGCTCGAAACGAATAACTACAACGGCCTAGGGGAAAACTACTCAGACCGTTGTAATCGGGCGAGTTTCTACTTTCAGATGCAACAGAAATTTTGCGGATTGCTCAATCCGTTCGCGAGATATGGCAGTTTTGAGGTAAGAAACGCTTGAAAAACTCAAAATTTTCGCAGTTCTGATGCTCGAAACGAATAACTAGAACGGCCTAGGGGAAAACTACTCAGACCGTTGTAATCGGGCGAGTTTCTACTTTCAGATGCAACAGAAATTTTGCGGATTGCTCAATCCGTTCGCGAGATATGGCAGTTTTGAGGTAAGAAACGCTTGAAAAACTCAAAATTTTCGCAGTTCTGATGCTCGAAACGAATAACTAGAACGGCCTAGGGGAAAACTACTCAGACCGTTGTAATCGGGCGAGTTTCTACTTTCAGATGCAACAGAAATTTTGCGGATTGCTCAATCCGTTCGCGAGATATGGCAGTTTTGAGGTAAGAAACGCTTGAAAAACTCAAAATTTTCGCAGTTCTGATGCTCGAAACGAATAACTAGAACGGCCTAGGGGAAAACTACTCATACCGTTGTAATCGGGCGAGTTTCTACTTTCAGATGCAACAGAAATTTTGCGGATTGCTCAATCCGTTCGCGAGATATGGCAGTTTTGAGGTAAGGAACGCTTGAAAAACTCAAAATTTTCGCAGTTCTGATGCTCGAAACGAATAACTAGAACGGCCTAGGGGAAAACTACTCATACCGTTGTAATCGGGCCAGTTTCTACTTTCAGATGCAACTGAAATTTTGCGTATTGGTCAATCCGATCGCGAGATATGGCAGTTTTGAGGTAAGAAACGCTTGAAAAACTCAAAATTTTCGCAGTTCTGATGCTCGAAACGAATAACTAGAACGGCCTAGGGGAAAACTACTCAGACCGTTGTAATCGGGCGAGTTTCTACTTTCAGATGCAACAGAAATTTTGCGGATTGCTCAATCCGTTCGCGGTATATGGCAGTTTTGAGGTAAGAAACGCTTGAAGAACTCAAAATTTTCGCAGTTCTGATGCTCGAAACGATTAACTAGAACGGCCTAGGGGAAAACTACTCAGACCGTTGTAATCGGGCGAGTTTCTACTTTCAGATGCAACAGAAATTTTGCGGATTGCTCAATCCGTTCGCGAGATATGGCAGTTTTGAGGTAAGAAACGCTTGAAAAACTCAAAATTTTCGCAGTTCTGATGCTCGAAACGAATAACTAGAACGGCCTAGGGGAAAACTACTCATACCGTTGTAATCGGGCCAGTTTCTACTTTCAGATGCAACTGAAATTTTGCGGATTGGTCAATCCGATCGCGAGATATGGCAGTTTTGAAGTAAGAAACGCTTGAAAAACTCAAAATTTTCGCAGTTCTGATGCTCGAAACGAATAACTAGAACGGCCTAAGGGAAAACTACTCATACCGTTGTAATCGGGCCAGTTTCTACTTTCAGATGCAACTGAAATTTTGCGTATTGGTCAATCCGATCGCGAGATATGGCAGTTTTGAGGTAAGAAACGCTTGAAAAACTCAAAATTTTCGCAGTTCTGATGCTCGAAACGAATAACTAGAACGGCCTAAGGGAAAACTACTCATACCGTTGTAATCGGGCCAGTTTCTACTTTCAGATGCAACTGAAATTTTGCGGATTGGTCAATCCGATCGCGAGATATGGCAGTTTTGAGGTAAGAAACGCTTGAAAAACTCAAAATTTTCGCAGTTCTGATGCTCGAAACGAATAACTGGAACGGCTTAGGGGAAAACTACTCAGACCGTTGTAATCGGGCGAGTTTCTACTTTCAGATGCAACCGAAATTTTGCGGATTGCTCAATCCGTTCGCGATATATGGCAGTTTTCAGGTAAGAAACGCTTGAAAAACTCAAAATTTACGCAGTTCTGATGCTCGAAACGAATAACTAGAACGGCCTAGGGGAAAACTACTCAGACCGTTGTAATCGGGCGAGCTTCAACTTTCAGATGCAACAGAAATTTTGCGGATTGCTCAATCCGTTCGCGAGATATGGCAGTTTTGAGGTAAGAAACGCTTGAAAAACTCAAAATTTTCGCCGTTCTGATGCTCGAAACGAATAACTAGAACGGCCTAGGGGAAAACTACTCAGACCGTTGTAATCGGGCGAGTTTCTACTTTCAGATGCAACAGAAATTTTGCGGATTGCTCAATCCGTTCGCGAGATATGGCAGTTTTGAGGTAAGAAACGCTTGAAAAACTCAAAATTTTCGCAGTCTGATGCTCGAAACGAATAACTAGAACGGCCTAGGGGAAAACTACTCAGACCGTTGTATACGGGCAAGCTTCTACTTTCAGATGCAACTGAAATTTTGCGAATTGGTCAATCCGTTCGCGAGATATGGCAGTTTGGAGGTAAGAAACGCTTGAAAAACTCAAAATTTTCGCAGTTCTGATGCTCGAAACGAATAACTAGAACGGCCTAGGGGAAAACTACTCAGACCGTTGTAATCGGGCGAGTTTCTACTTTCAGATGCAACCGAAATTTTGCGGATTGCTCAATCCGTTCGCGATATATGGCAGTTTTCAGGTAAGAAACGCTTGAAAAACTCAAAATTTACGCAGTTCTGATGCTCGAAACGAATAACTAGAACGGCCTAGGGGAAAACTACTCAGACCGTTGTAATCGGGCGAGCTTCAACTTTCAGATGCAACAGAAATTTTGCGGATTGCTCAATCCGTTCGCGAGATATGGCAGTTTTGAGGTAAGAAACGCTTGAAAAACTCAAAATTTTCGCCGTTCTGATGCTCGAAACGAATAACTAGAACGGCCTAGGGGAAAACTACTCAGACCGTTGTAATCGGGCGAGTTTCTACTTTCAGATGCAACAGAAATTTTGCGGATTGCTCAATCCGTTCGCGAGATATGGCAGTTTTTAGGTAAGAAACGCTTGAAAAACTCAAAATTTTCGCAGTTCTGATGCTCGAAACGAATAACTAGAACGGCCTAAGGGAAAACTACTCATACCGTTGTAATCGGGCCAGTTTCTACTTTCAGATGCAACTGAAATTTTGCGGATTGGTCAATCCGATCGCGAGATATGGCAGTTTTGAGGTAAGAAACGCTTGAAAAACTCAAAATTTTCGCAGTTCTGATGCTCGAAACGAATAACTGGAACGGCTTAGGGGAAAACTACTCAGACCGTTGTAATCGGGCGAGTTTCTACTTTCAGATGCAACCGAAATTTTGCGGATTGCTCAATCCGTTCGCGATATATGGCAGTTTTCAGGTAAGAAACGCTTGAAAAACTCAAAATTTACGCAGTTCTGATGCTCGAAACGAATAACTAGAACGGCCTAGGGGAAAACTACTCAGACCGTTGTAATCGGGCGAGCTTCAACTTTCAGATGCAACAGAAATTTTGCGGATTGCTCAATCCGTTCGCGAGATATGGCAGTTTTGAGGTAAGAAACGCTTGAAAAACTCAAAATTTTCGCCGTTCTGATGCTCGAAACGAATAACTAGAACGGCCTAGGGGAAAACTACTCAGACCGTTGTAATCGGGCGAGTTTCTACTTTCAGATGCAACAGAAATTTTGCGGATTGCTCAATCCGTTCGCGAGATATGGCAGTTTTGAGGTAAGAAACGCTTGAAAAACTCAAAATTTTCGCAGTCTGATGCTCGAAACGAATAACTAGAACGGCCTAGGGGAAAACTACTCAGACCGTTGTATACGGGCAAGCTTCTACTTTCAGATGCAACTGAAATTTTGCGAATTGGTCAATCCGTTCGCGAGATATGGCAGTTTGGAGGTAAGAAACGCTTGAAAAACTCAAAATTTTCGCAGTTCTGATGCTCGAAACGAATAACTAGAACGGCCTAGGGGAAAACTACTCAGACCGTTGTAATCGGGCGAGCTTCTACTTTCAGATGCAACTGAAACTTTGCGGATTGGTCAATCCGTTCGCGAGATATGGCAGTTTTTATGTAAGAGACGCTTGAAAAACTCAAAATTTACGCAGTTCTGATGCTCGAAACGAATGACTAGAACGGCCTAGGGGAAAACTACTCAGACCGTTGTAATCGGGCGAGTTTCTACTTTCAGATGCAACAGAAACTTTGCGGATTGGTCAATCCGTTCGCGAGATATGGCAGTTTTCAGGTAAGAAACGCTTGAAAAACTCAAAATTTACGCAGTTCTGATGCTCGAAACGAATGACTAGAACGGCCTAGGGGAAAACTACTCAGACCGTTGTAATCGGGCGAGTTTCTACTTTCAGATGCAACAGAAATTTTGCGGATTGGTCAATCCGATCGCGAGATATGGCAGTTTTGAGGTAAGAAACGCTTGAAAAACTCAAAATTTTCGCAGTTCTGATGCTCGAAACGAATAACTAGAACGGCCTAGGGGAAAACTACTCAGACCGTTGTAATCGGGCGAGCTTCTACTTTCAGATGCAACTGAAACTTTGCGGATTGGTCAATCCGTTCGCGAGATATGGCAGTTTTTATGTAAGAGACGCTTGAAAAACTCAAAATTTACGCAGTTCTGATGCTCGAAACGATAGACTAGAACGGCCTAGGGGAAAACTACTCAGACCGTTGTTATCGGGCGAGTTTCTACTTTCAGATGCAACAGAAATTTTGCGGATTGCTCAATCCGTTCGCGATATATGGCAGTTTTCAGGTAAGAAACGCTTGAAAAACTCAAAATTTACGCAGTTCTGATGCTCGAAACGAATGACTAGAACGGCCTAGGGGAAAACTACTCAGACCGTTGTAATCGGGCGAGTTTCTACTTTCAGATGCAACAGAAATTTTGCGGATTGGTCAATCCGTTCGCGAGATATGGCAGTTTTGAGGTAAGAAACGCTTGAAAAACTCAAAATTTTCGCAGTTCTGATGCTCGAAACGAATAACTGGAACGGCTTAGGGGAAAACTACTCAGACCGTTGTAATCGGGCGAGTTTCTACTTTCAGATGCAACCGAAATTTTGCGGATTGCTCAATCCGTTCGCGATATATGGCAGTTTTCAGGTAAGAAACGCTTGAAAAACTCAAAATTTACGCAGTTCTGATGCTCGAAACGAATAACTAGAACGGCCTAGGGGAAAACTACTCAGACCGTTGTAATCGGGCGAGCTTCAACTTTCAGATGCAACAGAAATTTTGCGGATTGCTCAATCCGTTCGCGAGATATGGCAGTTTTGAGGTAAGAAACGCTTGAAAAACTCAAAATTTTCGCCGTTCTGATGCTCGAAACGAATAACTAGAACGGCCTAGGGGAAAACTACTCAGACCGTTGTAATCGGGCGAGTTTCTACTTTCAGATGCAACAGAAATTTTGCGGATTGCTCAATCCGTTCGCGAGATATGGCAGTTTTGAGGTAAGAAACGCTTGAAAAACTCAAAATTTTCGCAGTCTGATGCTCGAAACGAATAACTAGAACGGCCTAGGGGAAAACTACTCAGACCGTTGTATACGGGCAAGCTTCTACTTTCAGATGCAACTGAAATTTTGCGAATTGGTCAATCCGTTCGCGAGATATGGCAGTTTGGAGGTAAGAAACGCTTGAAAAACTCAAAATTTTCGCAGTTCTGATGCTCGAAACGAATAACTAGAACGGCCTAGGGGAAAACTACTCAGACCGTTGTAATCGGGCGAGCTTCTACTTTCAGATGCAACTGAAACTTTGCGGATTGGTCAATCCGTTCGCGAGATATGGCAGTTTTTATGTAAGAGACGCTTGAAAAACTCAAAATTTACGCAGTTCTGATGCTCGAAACGAATGACTAGAACGGCCTAGGGGAAAACTACTCAGACCGTTGTAATCGGGCGAGTTTCTACTTTCAGATGCAACAGAAACTTTGCGGATTGGTCAATCCGTTCGCGAGATATGGCAGTTTTCAGGTAAGAAACGCTTGAAAAACTCAAAATTTACGCAGTTCTGATGCTCGAAACGAATGACTAGAACGGCCTAGGGGAAAACTACTCAGACCGTTGTAATCGGGCGAGTTTCTACTTTCAGATGCAACAGAAATTTTGCGGATTGGTCAATCCGATCGCGAGATATGGCAGTTTTGAGGTAAGAAACGCTTGAAAAACTCAAAATTTTCGCAGTTCTGATGCTCGAAACGAATAACTAGAACGGCCTAGGGGAAAACTACTCAGACCGTTGTAATCGGGCGAGCTTCTACTTTCAGATGCAACTGAAACTTTGCGGATTGGTCAATCCGTTCGCGAGATATGGCAGTTTTTATGTAAGAGACGCTTGAAAAACTCAAAATTTACGCAGTTCTGATGCTCGAAACGAATGACTAGAACGGCCTAGGGGAAAACTACTCAGACCGTTGTTATCGGGCGAGTTTCTACTTTCAGATGCAACAGAAATTTTGCGGATTGCTCAATCCGTTCGCGATATATGGCAGTTTTCAGGTAAGAAACGCTTGAAAAACTCAAAATTTACGCAGTTCTGATGCTCGAAACGAATGACTAGAACGGCCTAGGGGAAAACTACTCAGACCGTTGTAATCGGGCGAGTTTCTACTTTCAGATGCAACAGAAATTTTGCGGATTGGTCAATCCGTTCGCGAGATATGGCAGTTTTGAGGTAAGAAACGCTTGAAAAACTCAAAATTTTCGCAGTTCTGATGCTCGAAACGAATAACTAGAACGGCCTAGGGGAAAACTACTCAGACCGTTGTAATCGGGCGAGTTTCTACTTTCAGATGCAACAGAAATTTTGCGGATTGCTCAATCCGTTCGCGAGATATGGCAGTTTTGAGGTAAGAAACGCTTGAAAAACTCAACATTTTCGCAGTTCTGATGCTCGAAACGAATAACTAGAACGGCCTAGGGGAAAACTACTCAGACCGTTGTAATCGGGCGAGTTTCTACTTTCAGATGCAACAGAAATTTTGCGGATTGCTCAATCCGTTCGCGAGATATGGCAGTTTTGAGGTAAGAAACGCTTGAAAAACTCAAAATTTTCGCCGTTCTGATGCTCGAAACGAATAACTAGAACGGCCTAGGGGAAAACTACTCAGACCGTTGTAATCGGGCGAGTTTCTACTTTCAGATGCAACAGAAATTTTGCGGATTGCTCAATCCGTTCGCGAGATATGGCAGTTTTGAGGTAAGAAACGCTTGAAAAACTCAAAATTTTCGCAGTCTGATGCTCGAAACGAATAACTAGAACGGCCTAGGGGAAAACTACTCAGACCGTTGTATACGGGCAAGCTTCTACTTTCAGATGCAACTGAAATTTTGCGAATTGGTCAATCCGTTCGCGAGATATGGCAGTTTGGAGGTAAGAAACGCTTGAAAAACTCAAAATTTTCGCAGTTCTGATGCTCGAAACGAATAACTAGAACGGCCTAGGGGAAAACTACTCAGACCGTTGTAATCGGGCGAGCTTCTACTTTCAGATGCAACTGAAACTTTGCGGATTGGTCAATCCGTTCGCGAGATATGGCAGTTTTTATGTAAGAGACGCTTGAAAAACTCAAAATTTACGCAGTTCTGATGCTCGAAACGAATGACTAGAACGGCCTAGGGGAAAACTACTCAGACCGTTGTAATCGGGCGAGTTTCTACTTTCAGATGCAACAGAAACTTTGCGGATTGGTCAATCCGTTCGCGAGATATGGCAGTTTTCAGGTAAGAAACGCTTGAAAAACTCAAAATTTACGCAGTTCTGATGCTCGAAACGAATGACTAGAACGGCCTAGGGGAAAACTACTCAGACCGTTGTAATCGGGCGAGTTTCTACTTTCAGATGCAACCGAAATTTTGCGGATTGCTCAATCCGTTCGCGATATATGGCAGTTTTCAGGTAAGAAACGCTTGAAAAACTCAAAATTTACGCAGTTCTGATGCTCGAAACGAATAACTAGAACGGCCTAGGGGAAAACTACTCAGACCGTTGTAATCGGGCGAGCTTCAACTTTCAGATGCAACAGAAATTTTGCGGATTGCTCAATCCGTTCGCGAGATATGGCAGTTTTGAGGTAAGAAACGCTTGAAAAACTCAAAATTTTCGCCGTTCTGATGCTCGAAACGAATAACTAGAACGGCCTAGGGGAAAACTACTCAGACCGTTGTAATCGGGCGAGTTTCTACTTTCAGATGCAACAGAAATTTTGCGGATTGCTCAATCCGTTCGCGAGATATGGCAGTTTTGAGGTAAGAAACGCTTGAAAAACTCAAAATTTTCGCAGTTCTGATGCTCGAAACGAATAACTGGAACGGCTTAGGGGAAAACTACTCAGACCGTTGTAATCGGGCGAGTTTCTACTTTCAGATGCAACCGAAATTTTGCGGATTGCTCAATCCGTTCGCGATATATGGCAGTTTTCAGGTAAGAAACGCTTGAAAAACTCAAAATTTACGCAGTTCTGATGCTCGAAACGAATAACTAGAACGGCCTAGGGGAAAACTACTCAGACCGTTGTAATCGGGCGAGCTTCAACTTTCAGATGCAACAGAAATTTTGCGGATTGCTCAATCCGTTCGCGAGATATGGCAGTTTTGAGGTAAGAAACGCTTGAAAAACTCAAAATTTTCGCCGTTCTGATGCTCGAAACGAATAACTAGAACGGCCTAGGGGAAAACTACTCAGACCGTTGTAATCGGGCGAGTTTCTACTTTCAGATGCAACAGAAATTTTGCGGATTGCTCAATCCGTTCGCGAGATATGGCAGTTTTGAGGTAAGAAACGCTTGAAAAACTCAAAATTTTCGCAGTCTGATGCTCGAAACGAATAACTAGAACGGCCTAGGGGAAAACTACTCAGACCGTTGTATACGGGCAAGCTTCTACTTTCAGATGCAACTGAAATTTTGCGAATTGGTCAATCCGTTCGCGAGATATGGCAGTTTGGAGGTAAGAAACGCTTGAAAAACTCAAAATTTTCGCAGTTCTGATGCTCGAAACGAATAACTAGAACGGCCTAGGGGAAAACTACTCAGACCGTTGTAATCGGGCGAGCTTCTACTTTCAGATGCAACTGAAACTTTGCGGATTGGTCAATCCGTTCGCGAGATATGGCAGTTTTTATGTAAGAGACGCTTGAAAAACTCAAAATTTACGCAGTTCTGATGCTCGAAACGAATGACTAGAACGGCCTAGGGGAAAACTACTCAGACCGTTGTAATCGGGCGAGTTTCTACTTTCAGATGCAACAGAAATTTTGCGGATTGCTCAATCCGTTCGCGATATATGGCAGTTTTCAGGTAAGAAACGCTTGAAAAACTCAAAATTTACGCAGTTCTGATGCTCGAAACGAATGACTAGAACGGCCTAGGGGAAAACTACTCAGACCGTTGTAATCGGGCGAGTTTCTACTTTCAGATGCAACAGAAATTTTGCGGATTGGTCAATCCGTTCGCGAGATATGGCAGTTTTGAGGTAAGAAACGCTTGAAAAACTCAAAATTTTCGCAGTTCTGATGCTCGAAACGAATAACTAGAACGGCCTAGGGGAAAACTACTCAGACCGTTGTAATCGGGCGAGTTTCTACTTTCAGATGCAACAGAAATTTTGCGGATTGCTCAATCCGTTCGCGAGATATGGCAGTTTTGAGGTAAGAAACGCTTGAAAAACTCAACATTTTCGCAGTTCTGATGCTCGAAACGAATAACTAGAACGGCCTAGGGGAAAACTACTCAGACCGTTGTAATCGGGCGAGTTTCTACTTTCAGATGCAACAGAAATTTTGCGGATTGCTCAATCCGTTCGCGAGATATGGCAGTTTTGAGGTAAGAAACGCTTGAAAAACTCAAAATTTTCGCCGTTCTGATGCTCGAAACGAATAACTAGAACGGCCTAGGGGAAAACTACTCAGACCGTTGTAATCGGGCGAGTTTCTACTTTCAGATGCAACAGAAATTTTGCGGATTGCTCAATCCGTTCGCGAGATATGGCAGTTTTGAGGTAAGAAACGCTTGAAAAACTCAAAATTTTCGCAGTCTGATGCTCGAAACGAATAACTAGAACGGCCTAGGGGAAAACTACTCAGACCGTTGTATACGGGCAAGCTTCTACTTTCAGATGCAACTGAAATTTTGCGAATTGGTCAATCCGTTCGCGAGATATGGCAGTTTGGAGGTAAGAAACGCTTGAAAAACTCAAAATTTTCGCAGTTCTGATGCTCGAAACGAATAACTAGAACGGCCTAGGGGAAAACTACTCAGACCGTTGTAATCGGGCGAGCTTCTACTTTCAGATGCAACTGAAACTTTGCGGATTGGTCAATCCGTTCGCGAGATATGGCAGTTTTTATGTAAGAGACGCTTGAAAAACTCAAAATTTACGCAGTTCTGATGCTCGAAACGAATGACTAGAACGGCCTAGGGGAAAACTACTCAGACCGTTGTAATCGGGCGAGTTTCTACTTTCAGATGCAACAGAAACTTTGCGGATTGGTCAATCCGTTCGCGAGATATGGCAGTTTTCAGGTAAGAAACGCTTGAAAAACTCAAAATTTACGCAGTTCTGATGCTCGAAACGAATGACTAGAACGGCCTAGGGGAAAACTACTCAGACCGTTGTAATCGGGCGAGTTTCTACTTTCAGATGCAACAGAAATTTTGCGGATTGGTCAATCCGATCGCGAGATATGGCAGTTTTGAGGTAAGAAACGCTTGAAAAACTCAAAATTTTCGCAGTTCTGATGCTCGAAACGAATAACTAGAACGGCCTAGGGGAAAACTACTCAGACCGTTGTAATCGGGCGAGCTTCTACTTTCAGATGCAACTGAAACTTTGCGGATTGGTCAATCCGTTCGCGAGATATGGC
This sequence comes from Ptiloglossa arizonensis, assembly GCF_051014685.1. NCBI lineage: Eukaryota > Metazoa > Arthropoda > Insecta > Hymenoptera > Colletidae > Ptiloglossa > Ptiloglossa arizonensis. The sequence goes on from NW_027479389.1 coordinate 95,125, forward strand.
AGTTTTTATGTAAGAGACGCTTGAAAAACTCAAAATTTACGCAGTTCTGATGCTCGAAACGAATGACTAGAACGGCCTAGGGGAAAACTACTCAGACCGTTGTTATCGGGCGAGTTTCTACTTTCAGATGCAACAGAAATTTTGCGGATTGCTCAATCCGTTCGCGATATATGGCAGTTTTCAGGTAAGAAACGCTTGAAAAACTCAAAATTTACGCAGTTCTGATGCTCGAAACGAATGACTAGAACGGCCTAGGGGAAAACTACTCAGACCGTTGTAATCGGGCGAGTTTCTACTTTCAGATGCAACAGAAATTTTGCGGATTGGTCAATCCGTTCGCGAGATATGGCAGTTTTGAGGTAAGAAACGCTTGAAAAACTCAAAATTTTCGCAGTTCTGATGCTCGAAACGAATAACTGGAACGGCTTAGGGGAAAACTACTCAGACCGTTGTAATCGGGCGAGTTTCTACTTTCAGATGCAACCGAAATTTTGCGGATTGCTCAATCCGTTCGCGATATATGGCAGTTTTCAGGTAAGAAACGCTTGAAAAACTCAAAATTTACGCAGTTCTGATGCTCGAAACGAATAACTAGAACGGCCTAGGGGAAAACTACTCAGACCGTTGTAATCGGGCGAGCTTCAACTTTCAGATGCAACAGAAATCTTGCGGATTGCTCAATCCGTTCGCGAGATATGGCAGTTTTGAGGTAAGAAACGCTTGAAAAACTCAAAATTTTCGCAGTTCTGATGCTCGAAACGAATAACTAGAACGGCCTAGGGGAAAACTACTCAGACCGTTGTAATCGGGCGAGTTTCTACTTTCAGATGCAACAGAAATTTTGCGGATTGCTCAATCCGTTCGCGGGATATGGCAGTTTTGAGGTAAGAAACGCTCGAAAAACTCAAAATTTACGCAGTTCTGATGCTCGAAACGAATGACTAGAACGGCCTAGGGGAAAACTACTCAGACCGTTGTAGTCGGGCGAGTTTCTACTTTCAGATGCAACAGAAATTTTGCGGATTGCTCAATCCGTTCGCGATATATGGCAGTTTTCAGGTAAGAAACGCTTGAAAAACTCAAAATTTACGCAGTTCTGATGCTCGAAACGAATGACTAGAACGGCCTAGGGGAAAACTACTCAGACCGTTGTAATCGGGCGAGTTTCTACTTTCAGATGCAACAGAAATTTTGCGAATTGGTCAATCCGATCGCGAGATATGGCAGTTTTGAGGTAAGAAACGCTTGAAAAACTCAAAATTTTCGCAGTCTGATGCTCGAAACGAATAACTAGAACGGCCTAGGGGAAAACTACTCAGACCGTTGTATTCGGGCAAGCTTCTACTTTCAGACGCAACTGAAATTTTGCGAATTAGTCAATCCGTTCGCGAGATATGGCAGTTTTGAGGTAAGAAACGCTTGAAAAACTCAAAATTTTCGCAGTTCTGATGCTCGAAACGAATAACTAGAACGGCCTAGGGGAAAACTACTCCGACCGTTGTAATCGGGCGAGTTTCTACTTTCAGATGCAACAGAAATTTTGCGGATTGCTCAATCCGTTCGCGAGATATGGCAGTTTTGAGGTAAGAAACGCTTGAAAAACTCAAAATATTCGCAGTTCTGATGCTCGAAACGAATAACTAGAACGGCCTACGGGAAAACTACTGAGACCGTTGTATTCGGGCAAGCTTCTACTTTCAGATGCAACTGAAATTTTGCGAATTGGTCAATCCGTTCGCGAGATATGGCAGTTTTGAGGTAAGAAACGCTTGAAAAACTCAAAATTTTCGCAGTTCTGATGCTCGAAACGAATAACTAGAAGGGCCTAGGGGAAAACTACTCAGACCGTTGTAATCGGGCAAGCTTCTACTTTCAGATGCAACTGAAACTTTGCGGATTGGTCAATCCGTTCGCGAGATATGGCAGTTTTTAGGTAAGAGATGCTTGAAAAACTCAAAATTTACGCAGTTCTGATGCTCGAAACGAATGACTAGAACGGCCTAGGGGAAAACTACTCAGACCGTTGTAATCGGGCGAGTTTCTACTTTCAGATGCAACTGAAATTTTGCGAATTGGTCAATCCGTTCGCGAGATATGGCAGTTTTGAGGTAAGAAACGCTTGAAAAACTCAAAATTTTCGCAGTTCTGATGCTCGAAACGAATAACTAGAACGGCCTAGGGGAAAACTACTCAGACCGTGGTAATCGGGCGAGTTTCTACTTTCAGATGCAACTGAAATTTTGCGAATTGGTCAATCCGTTCGCGAGATATGGCAGTTTTGAGGTAAGAAACGCTTGAAAAACTCAAAATTTTCGCAGTTCTGATGCTCGAAACGAATAACTAGAACGGCCTAGGGGAAAACTACTCAGACCGTTGTAATTGGGCGAGTTTCTACTTTCAGATGCAACAGAAATTTTGCGGATTGGTCAATCCGTTCGCGAGATATGGCAGTTTTTAGGTAAGAGATGCTTGAAAAACTCAAAATTTACGCAGTTCTGATGCTCGAAACGAATGACTAGAACGGCCTAGGGGAAAACTACTCAGACCGTTGTAATCGGGCGAGTTTCTACTTTCAGATGCAACAGAAATTTTGCGAATTGGTCAATCCGTTCGCGAGATATGGCAGTTTTGAGGTAAGAAACGCTTGAAAAACTCAAAATTTTCGCAGTTCTGATGCTCGAAACGAATAACTAGAACGGCCTAGGGGAAAACTACTCAGACCGTTGTATTCGGGCAAGCTTCTACTTTCAGACGCAACTGAAATTTTGCGAATTGGTCAATCCGTTCGCGAGATATGGCAGTTTTGAGGTAAGAAACGCTTGAAAAACTCAAAATTTTCGCAGTTCTGATGCTCGAAACGAATAACTAGAACGGCCTAGGGGAAAACTACTCAGACCGTTGTAATCGGGCGAGTTTCTACTTTCAGATGCAAACAGAAATTTTGCGGATTGCTCAATCCGTTCGCGGGATATGGCAGTTTTGAGGTAAGAAACGCTCGAAAAACTCAAAATTTACGCAGTTCTGATGCTCGAAACGAATGACTAGAACGGCCTAGGGGAAAACTACTCAGACCGTTGTAATCGGGCGAGTTTCTACTTTCAGATGCAACAGAAATTTTGCGGATTGCTCAATCCGTTCGCGATATATGGCAGTTTTCAAGTAAGAAACGCTTGAAAAACTCAAAATTTCCGCAGTTCTGATGCTCGAAACGAATAACTAGAACGGCCTAGGGGAAAACTACTCAGACCGTTGTAATCGGGCGAGTTTCTACTTTCAGATGCAACAGAAATTTTGCGGATTGCTCAATCCGTTCGCGAGATATGGCAGTTTTAAGGTAAGAAACGCTTGAAAAACTCAAAATTTTCGCAGTTCTGATGCTCGAAACGAATAACTAGAACGGCCTAGGGGAAAACTACTCAGACCGTTGTAATCGGGCGAGCTTCTACTTTCAGATGCAACTGAAACTTTGCGGATTGGTCAATCCGTTCGCGAGATATGGAAGTTTTTATGTAAGAGACGCTTGAAAAACTCAAAATTTACGCAGTTCTGATGCTCGAAACGAATGACTAGAACGGCCTAGGGGAAAACTACTCCGACCGTTGTAATCGGGCGAGTTTCTACTTTCAGATGCAACAGAAATTTTGCGGATTGCTCAATCCGTTCGCGAGATATGGCAGTTTTGAGGTAAGAAACGCTTGAAAAACTCAAAATTTTCGCAGTTCTGATGCTCGAAACGAATAACTAGAACGGCCTAGGGGAAAACTACTCAGACCGTTGTAATCGGGCGAGTTTCTACTTTCAGATGCAACAGAAATTTTGCGGATTGCTCAATCCGTTCGCGGGATATGGCAGTTTTGAGGTAAGAAACGCTCGAAAAACTCAAAATTTACGCAGTTCTGATGCTCGAAACGAATGACTAGAACGGCCTAGGGAAAACTACTCAGACCGTTGTAATCGGGCGAGTTTCTACTTTCAGATGCAACAGAAATTTTGCGGATAGCTCAATCCGTTCGCGATATATGGCAGTTTTCAGGTAAGAAACGCTTGAAAAACTCAAAATTTACGCAGTTCTGATGCTCGAAACGAATAACTAGAACGGCCTAGGGGAAAACTACTCAGACCGTTGTAATCGGCGAGTTTCTACTTTCAGATGCAACAGAAATTTTGCGGATTGGTCAATCCGATCGCGAGATATGGCAGTTTTGAGGTAAGAAACGCTTGAAAAACTCAAATTTTCGCAGTTCTGATGCTCGAAACGAATAACTAGAACGGCCTAGGGGAAAACTACTCAGACCGTTGTAATCGGGCGAGTTTCTACTTTCAGATGCAACAGAAATTTTGCGGATTGGTCAATCCGTTCGCGAGATATGGCAGTTTTGAGGTAAGAAACGCTTGAAAAACTCAAAATTTTCGCCGTTCTGATGCTCGAAACGAATAACTAGAACGGCCTAGGGGAAAACTACTCAGACCGTTGTAATCGGGCGAGTTTCTACTTTCAGATGCAACAGAAATTTTGCGGATTGGTCAATCCGATCGCGAGATATGGCAGTTTTGAGGTAAGAAACGCTTGAAAAACTCAAAATTTTCGCAGTTCTGATGCTCGAAACGAATAACTAGAACGGCCTAGGGGAAAACTACTCAGACCGTTGTAATCGGGCGAGTTTCTACTTTCAGATGCAACAGAAATTTTGCGGATTGGTCAATCCGTTCGCGAGATATGGCAGTTTTTAGGTAAGAGATGCTTGAAAAACTCAAAATTTACGCAGTTCTGATGCTCGAAACGAATGACTAGAACGGCCTAGGGGAAAACTACTCAGACCGTTGTAATCGGGCGAGTTTCTACTTTCAGATGCAACTGAAATTTTGCGAATTGGTCAATCCGTTCGCGAGATATGGCAGTTTTGAGGTAAGAAACGCTTGAAAAACTCAAAATTTTCGCAGTTCTGATGCTCGAAACGAATAACTAGAACGGCCTAGGGGAAAACTACTCAGACCGTTGTAATCGGGCGAGTTTCTACTTTCAGATGCAACTGAAATTTTGCGAATTGGTCAATCCGTTCGCGAGATATGGCAGTTTTGAAGTAAGAAACGCTTGAAAAACTCAAAATTTTCGCAGTTCTGATGCTCGAAACGAATAACTAGAACGGCCTAGGGGAAAACTACTCAGACCGTTGTATTCGGGCAAGCTTCTACATTCAGATGCAACTGAAATTTGCGAATTGGTCAATCCGTTCGCGAGATATGGCAGTTTTGAGGTAAGAAACGCTTGAAAAACTCAAAATTTTCGCAGTTCTGATGGTCGAAACGAATAACTAGAGCGGCCTAGGGGAAAACTACTCCGACCGTTGTAATCGGGCGAGTTTCTACTTTCAGATGCAACAGAAATTTTGCGGATTGCTCAATCCGTTCGCGAGATATGGCAGTTTTGAGGTAAGAAACGCTTGAAAAACTCAAAATTTTCGCAGTTCTGATGCTCGAAACGAATAACTAGAACGGCCTAGGGGAAAACTACTCAGACCGTTGTAATCGGGCGAGTTTCTACTTTCAGATGCAACAGAAATTTTGCGGATTGCTCAATCCGTTCGCGGGATATGGCAGTTTTGAGGTAAGAAACGCTCGAAAAACTCAAAATTTACGCAGTTCTGATGCTCGAAACGAATGACTAGAACGGCCTAGGGGAAAACTACTCAGACCGTTGTAATCGGGCGAGTTTCTACTTTCAGATGCAACAGAAATTTTGCGGATTGCTCAATCCGTTCGCGATATATGGCAGTTTTCAGGTAAGAAACGCTTGAAAAACTCAAAATTTACGCAGTTCTGATGCTCGAAACGAATAACTAGAACGGCCTAGGGGAAAACTACTCAGACCGTTGTAATCGGGCGAGTTTCTACTTTCAGATGCAACAGAAATTTTGCGGATTGCTCAATCCGTTCGCGAGATATGGCAGTTTTAAGGTAAGAAACGCTTGAAAAACTCAAAATTTTCGCAGTTCTGATGCTCGAAACGAATAACTAGAACGGCCTAGGGGAAAACTACTCAGACCGTTGTAATCGGGCGAGTTTCTACTTTCAGATGCAACAGAAATTTTGCGGATTGCTCAATCCGTTCGCGGGATATGGCAGTTTTGAGGTAAGAAACGCTCGAAAAACTCAAAATTTACGCAGTTCTGATGCTCGAAACGAATGACTAGAACGGCCTAGGGGAAAACTACTCAGACCGTTGTAATCGGGCGAGTTTCTACTTTCAGATGCAACAGAAATTTTGCGGATTGCTCAATCCGTTCGCGATATATGGCAGTTTTCAGGTAAGAAACGCTTGAAAAACTCAAAATTTACGCAGTTCTGATGCTCGAAACGAATAACTAGAACGGCCTAGGGGAAAACTACTCAGACCGTTGTAATCGGGCGAGTTTCTACTTTCAGATGCAACAGAAATTTTGCGGATTGCTCAATCCGTTCGCGAGATATGGCAGTTTTGAGGTAAGAAACGCTTGAAAAACTCAAAATTTTCGCCGTTCTGATGCTCGAAACGAATAACTAGAACGGCCTAGGGGAAAACTACTCAGACCGTTATAATCGGGCGAGTTTCTACTTTCAGATGCAACAGAAATTTTGCGGATTGGTCAATCCGATCGCGAGATATGGCAGTTTTGAGGTAAGAAACGCTTGAAAAACTCAAAATTTTCGCAGTTCTGATGCTCGAAACGAATAACTAGAACGGCCTAGGGGAAAACTACTCAGACCGTTGTAATCGGGCGAGTTTCTACTTTCAGATGCAACAGAAATTTTGCGGATTGGTCAATCCGTTCGCGAGATATGGCAGTTTTGAGGTAAGAAACGCTTGAAAAACTCAAAATTTTCGCCGTTCTGATGCTCGAAACGAATAACTAGAACGGCCTAGGGGAAAACTACTCAGACCGTTGTAATCGGGCGAGAGTCTACTTTCAGATGCAACAGAAATTTTGCGGATTGGTCAATCCGATCGCGAGACATGGCAGTTTTGAGGTAAGAAACGCTTGAAAAACTCAAAATTTTCGCAGTTCTGATGCTCGAAACGAATAACTAGAACGGCCTAGGGGAAAACTACTCAGACCGTTGTAATCGGGCGAGTTTCTACTTTCAGATGCAACAGAAATTTTGCGGATTGGTCAATCCGTTCGCGAGATATGGCAGTTTTTAGGTAAGAGATGCTTGAAAAACTCAAAATTTACGCAGTTCTGATGCTCGAAACGAATGACTAGAACGGCCTAGGGGAAAACTACACAGACCGTTGTAATCGGGCGAGTTTCTGCTTTCAGATGCAACTGAAATTTTGCGAATTGGTCAATCCGTTCGCGAGATATGGCAGTTTTGAGGTAAGAAACGCTTGAAAAACTCAAAATTTTCGCAGTTCTGATGCTCGAAACGAATAACTAGAACGGCCTAGGGGAAAACTACTCAGACCGTTGTAATCGGGCGAGTTTCTGCTTTCAGATGCAACAGAAATTTTGCGGATTGCTCAATCCGTTCGCGAGATATGGCAGTTTTGAGGTAAGAAACGCTCGAAAAACTCAAAATTTACGCAGTTCTGATGCTCGAAACGAATGACTAGAACGGCCTAGGGGAAAACTACTCAGACCGTTGTAATCGGGCGAGTTTCTACTTTCAGATGCAACAGAAATTTTGCGGATTGCTCAATCCGTTCGCGATATATGGCAGTTTTCAGGTAAGAAACGCTTGAAAAACTCAAAATTTAGGCAGTTCTGATGCTCGAAACGAATAACTAGAACGGCCTAGGGGAAAACTACTCAGACCGTTGTAATCGGGCGAGTTTCTACTTTCAGATGCAACAGAAATTTTGCGGATTGCTCAATCCGTTCGCGAGATATGGCAGTTTTGAGGTAAGAAACGCTTGAAAAACTCAAAATTTTCGCCGTTCTGATGCTCGAAACGAATAACTAGAACGGCCTAGGGGAAAACTACTCAGACCGTTGTAATCGGGCGAGTTTCTACTTTCAGATGCAACAGAAATTTTGCGGATTGCTCAATCCGTTCGCGAGATATGGCAGTTTTGAGGTAAGAAACGCTTGAAAAACTCAAAATTTTCGCCGTTCTGATGCTCGAAACGAATAACTAGAACGGCCTAGGGGAAAACTACTCAGACCGTTGTATACGGGCAAGCTTCTACTTTCAGATGCAACTGAAATTTTGCGAATTGGTCAATCCGTTCGCGAGAGATGGCAGTTTGGAGGTAAGAAACGCTTGAAAAACTCAAAATTTTCGCAGTTCTGATGCTCGAAACGAATGACCAGAACGGCCTAGGGGAAAACTACTCAGACCGTTGTAATCGGGCGAGTTTCTACTTTCAGATGCAACAGAAATTTTGCGGATTGCTCAATCCGTTCGCGAGATATGGCAGTTTTGAGGTAAGAAACGCTTGAAAAACTCAAAATTTTCGCCGTTCTGATGCTCGAAACGAATAACTAGAACGGCCTAGGGGAAAACTACTCAGACCGTTGTAATCGGGCGAGTTTCTACTTTCAGATGCAACAGAAATTTTGCGGATTGCTCAATCCGTTCGCGAGATATGGCAGTTTTGAGGTAAGAAACGCTTGAAAAACTCAAAATTTTCGCCGTTCTGATGCTCGAAACGAATAACTAGAACGGCCTAGGGGAAAACTACTCAGACCGTTGTATACGGGCAAGCTTCTACTTTCAGATGCAACTGAAATTTTGCGAATTGGTCAATCCGTTCGCGAGAGATGGCAGTTTGGAGGTAAGAAACGCTTGAAAAACTCAAAATTTTCGCAGTTCTGATGCTCGAAACGAATGACCAGAACGGCCTAGGGGAAAACTACTCAGACCGTTGTAATCGGGCGAGTTTCTACTTTCAGATGCAACAGAAACTTTGCGGATTGGTCAATCCGTTCGCGAGATATGGCAGTTTTCAGGTAAGAAACGCTTGAAAAACTCAAAATTTACGCAGTTCTGGTGCTCGAAACGAATGACTAGAACGGCCTAGGGGAAAACTACTCAGACCGTTGTAATCGGGCGAGTTTCTACTTTCAGATGCAACAGAAATTTTGCGGATTGGTCAATCCGATCGCGAGATATGGCAGTTTTGAGGTAAGAAACGCTTGAAAAACTCAAAATTTTCGCAGTTCTGATGCTCGAAACGAATAACTAGAACGGCCTAGGGGAAAACTACTCAGACCGTTGTAATCGGGCGAGCTTCTACTTTCAGATGCAACTGAAACTTTGCGGATTGGTCAATCCGTTCGCGAGATATGGCAGTTTTTATGTAAGAGACGCTTGAAAAACTCAAAATTTACGCAGTTCTGATGCTCGAAACGAATGACTAGAACGGCCTAGGGGAAAACTACTCAGACCGTTGTAATCGGGCGAGTTTCTACTTTCAGATGCAACAGAAACTTTGCGGATTGGTCAATCCGTTCGCGAGATATGGCAGTTTTCAGGTAAGAAACGCTTGAAAAACTCAAAATTTACGCAGTTCTGATGCTCGAAACGAATGACTAGAACGGCCTAGGGGAAAACTACTCAGACCGTTGTAATCGGGCGAGTTTCTACTTTCAGATGCAACAGAAATTTTGCGGATTGGTCAATCCGATCGCGAGATATGGCAGTTTTGAGGTAAGAAACGCTTGAAAAACTCAAAATTTTCGCAGTCTGATGCTCGAAACGAATAACTAGAACGGCCTAGGGGAAAACTACTCAGACCGTTGTATTCGGGCAAGCTTCTACTTTCAGACGCAACTGAAATTTTGCGAATTGGTCAATCCGTTCGCGAGATATGGCAGCTTTGAGGTAAGAAACGCTTGAAAAACTCAAAATTTTCGCAGTTCTGATGCTCGAAACGAATAACTAGAACGGCCTAGGGGAAAACTACTCAGACCGTTGTAATCGGGCGAGTTTCTACTTTCAGGTGCAACAGAAATTTTGCGGATTGCTCAATCCGTTCGCGAGATATGGCAGTTTTGAGGTAAGAAACGCTTGAAAAACTCAAAATATTCGCAGTTCTGATGCTCGAAACGAATAACTAGAACGGCCTACGGGAAAACTACTGAGACCGTTCTATTCGGGCAAGCTTCTACTTTCAGATGCAACTGAAATTTTGCGAATTGGTCAATCCGTTCGCGAGATATGGCAGTTTTGAGGTAAGAAACGCTTGAAAAACTCAAAATTTTCGCAGTTCTGATGCTCGAAACGAATAACTAGAAGGGCCTAGGGGAAAACTACTCAGACCGTTGTAATCGGGCGAGCTTCTACTTTCAGATGCAACTGAAACTTTGCGGATTGGTCAATCCGTTCGCGAGATATGGCAGTTTTTAGGTAAGAGATGCTTGAAAAACTCAAAATTTACGCAGTTCTGATGCTCGAAACGAATGACTAGAACGGCCTAGGGGAAAACTACTCAGACCGTTGTAATCGGGCGAGTTTCTACTTTCAGATGCAACTGAAATTTTGCGAATTGGTCAATCCGTTCGCGAGATATGGCAGTTTTGAGGTAAGAAACGCTTGAAAAACACAAAATTTTCGCAGTTCTGATGCTCGAAACGAATAACTAGAACGGCGTAGGGGAAAACTACTCAGACCGTTGTAATCGGGCGACTTTCTACTTTCAGATGCAACTGAAATTTTGCGAATTGGTCAATCCGTTCGCGAGATATGGCAGTTTTGAGGTAAGAAACGCTTGAAAAACTCAAAATTTTCGCAGTTCTGATGCTCGAAACGAATAACTAGAACGGCCTAGGGGAAAACTACTCAGACCGTTGTAATCGGGCGAGTTTCTACTTTCAGATGCAACAGAAATTTTGCGGATTGGTCAATCCGTTCGCGAGATATGGCAGTTTTTAGGTAAGAGATGCTTGAAAAACTCAAAATTTACACAGTTCTGATGCTCGAAACGAATGACTAGAACGGCCTAGGGGAAAACTACTCAGACCGTTGTAATCGGGCGAGTTTCTACTTTCAGATGCAACTGAAATTTTGCGAATTGGTCAATCCGTTCGCGAGATATGGCAGTTTTGAGGTAAGAAACGCTTGAAAAACTCAAAATTTTCGCAGTTCTGATGCTCGAAACGAATAACTAGAACGGCCTAGGGGAAAACTACTCCGACCGTTGTAATCGGGCGAGTTTCTACTTTCAGATGCAACAGAAATTTTGCGGATTGCTCAATCCGTTCGCGATATATGGCAGTTTTCAGGTAAGAAACGCTTGAAAAACTCAAAATTTACGCAGTTCTGATGCTCGAAACGAATAACTAGAACGGCCTAGGGGAAAACTACTCAGACCGTTGTAATCGGGCGAGTTTCTACTTTCAGATGCAACAGAAATTTTGCGGATTGCTCAATCCGTTCGCGAGATATGGCAGTTTTGAGGTAAGAAACGCTTGAAAAACTCAAAATTTTCGCCGTTCTGATGCTCGAAACGAATAACTAGAACGGCCTAGGGGAAAACTACTCAGACCGTTGTAATCGGGCGAGTTTCTACTTTCAGATGCAACTGAAATTTTGCGAATTGGTCAATCCGTTCGCGAGATATGGCAGTTTTGAGGTAAGAAACGCTTGAAAAACTCAAAATTTTCGCAGTTCTGATGCTCGAAACGAATAACTAGAACGGCCTAGGGGAAAACTACTCAGACCGTTGTAATCGGGCGAGTTTCTACTTTCAGATGCAACAGAAATTTTGCGGATTGCTCAATCCGTTCGCGATATATGGCAGTTTTCAGGTAAGAAACGCTTGAAAAACTCAAAATTTACGCAGTTCTGATGCTCGAAACGAATGACTAGAACGGCCTAGGGGAAAACTACTCAGACCGTTGTAATCGGGCGAGTTTCTACTTTCAGATGCAACAGAAATTTTGCGGATTGGTCAATCCGTTCGCGAGATATGGCAGTTTTGAGGTAAGAAACGCTTGAAAAACTCAAAATTTTCGCAGTTCTGATGCTCGAAACGAATAACTAGAACGGCCTAGGGGAAAACTACTCAGACCGTTGTAATCGGGCGAGTTTCTACTTTCAGATGCAACAGAAATTTTGCGGATTGCTCAATCCGTTCGCGAGATATGGCAGTTTTGAGGTAAGAAACGCTTGAAGAACTCAAAATTTTCGCCGTTCTGATGCTCGAAACGAATAACTAGAACGGCCTAGGGGAAAACTACTCAGACCGTTGTAATCGGGCGAGTTTCTACTTTCAGATGCAACAGAAATTTTGCGGATTGGTCAATCCGATCGCGAGATATGGCAGTTTTGAGGTAAGAAACGCTTGAAAAACTCAAAATTTTCGCAGTTCTGATGCTCGAAACGAATAACTAGAACGGCCTAGGGGAAAACTACTCAGACCGTTGTAATCGGGCGAGTTTCTACTTTCAGATGCAACAGAAATTTTGCGGATTGGTCAATCCGTTCGCGAGATATGGCAGTTTTTAGGTAAGAGATGCTTGAAAAACTCAAAATTTACGCAGTTCTGATGCTCGAAACGAATGACTAGAACGGCCTAGGGGAAAACTACTCAGACCGTTGTAATCGGGCGAGTTTCTGCTTTCAGATGCAACTGAAATTTTGCGAATTGGTCAATCCGTTCGCGAGATATGGCAGTTTTGAGGTAAGAAACGCTTGAAAAACTCAAAATTTTCGCAGTTCTGATGCTCGAAACGAATAACTAGAACGGCCTAGGGGAAAACTACTCAGACCGTTGTAATCGGGCGAGTTTCTACTTTCAGATGCAACTGAAATTTTGCGAATTGGTCAATCCGTTCGCGAGATATGGCAGTTTTAAGGTAAGAAACGCTTGAAAAACTCAAAATTTTCGCAGTTCTGATGGTCGAAACGAATAACTAGAACGGCCTAGGGGAAAACTACTCAGACCGTTGTATTGGGGCAAGCTTCTACTTTCAGATGCAACTGAAATTTTGCGAATTGGTCAATCCGTTCGCGAGATATGGCAGTTTTGAGGTAAGAAACGCTTGAAAAACTCAAAATTTTCGCAGTTCTGATGCTCGAAACGAATAACTAGAACGGCCTAGGGGAAAACTACTCAGACCGTTGTAATCGGGCGAGTTTCTACTTTCAGATGCAACAGAAATTTTGCGGATTGCTCAATCCGTTCGCGAGATATGGCAGTTTTGAGGTAAGAAACGCTTGAAAAACTCAAAATTTTCGCAGTTCTGATGCTCGAAACGAATAACTAGAACGGCCTAGGGGAAAACTACTCAGACCGTTGTAATCGGGCGAGTTTCTACTTTCAGATGCAACAGAAATTTTGCGGATTGCTCAATCCGTTCGCGAGATATGGCAGTTTTCAGGTAAGAAACGCTTGAAAAACTCAAAATTTTCGCAGTTCTGATGCTCGAAACGAATAACTAGAACGGCCTAGGGGAAAACTACTCAGACCGTTGTAATCGGGCGAGTTTCTACTTTCAGATGCAACAGAAATTTTGCGGATTGGTCAATCCGTTCGCGAGATATGGCAGTTTTTAGGTAAGAGATGCTTGAAAAACTCAAAATTTACGCAGTTCTGATGCTCGAAACGAATGACTAGAACGGCCTAGGGGAAAACTACTCAGACCGTTGTAATCGGGCGAGTTTCTGCTTTCAGATGCAACTGAAATTTTGCGAATTGGTCAATCCGTTCGCGAGATATGGCAGTTTTGAGGTAAGAAACGCTTGAAAAACTCAAAATTTTCGCAGTTCTGATGCTCGAAACGAATAACTAGAACGGCCTAGGGGAAAACTACTCAGACCGTTGTAATCGGGCGAGTTTCTACTTTCAGATGCAACTGAAATTTTGCGAATTGGTCAATCCGTTCGCGAGATATGGCAGTTTTAAGGTAAGAAACGCTTGAAAAACTCAAAATTTTCGCAGTTCTGATGGTCGAAACGAATAACTAGAACGGCCTAGGGGAAAACTACTCAGACCGTTGTATTGGGGCAAGCTTCTACTTTCAGATGCAACTGAAATTTTGCGAATTGGTCAATCCGTTCGCGAGATATGGCAGTTTTGAGGTAAGAAACGCTTGAAAAACTCAAAATTTTCGCAGTTCTGATGCTCGAAACGAATAACTAGAACGGCCTAGGGGAAAACTACTCAGACCGTTGTAATCGGGCGAGTTTCTACTTTCAGATGCAACAGAAATTTTGCGGATTGCTCAATCCGTTCGCGAGATATGGCAGTTTTGAGGTAAGAAACGCTTGAAAAACTCAAAATTTTCGCAGTTCTGATGCTCGAAACGAATAACTAGAACGGCCTAGGGGAAAACTACTCAGACCGTTGTAATCGGGCGAGTTTCTACTTTCAGATGCAACAGAAATTTTGCGGATTGCTCAATCCGTTCGCGAGATATGGCAGTTTTGAGGTAAGAAACGCTCGAAAAACTCAAAATTTACGCAGTTCTGATGCTCGAAACGAATGACTAGAACGGCCTAGGGGAAAACTACTCAGACCGTTGTAATCGGGCGAGTTTCTACTTTCAGATGCAACAGAAATTTTGCGGATTGCTCAATCCGTTCGCGATATATGGCAGTTTTCAGGTAAGAAACGCTTGAAAAACTCAAAATTTACGCAGTTCTGATGCTCGAAACGAATAACTAGAACGGCCTAGGGGAAAACTACTCAGACCGTTGTAATCGGGCGAGTTTCTACTTTCAGATGCAACAGAAATTTTGCGGATTGCTCAATCCGTTCGCGAGATATGGCAGTTTTGAGGTAAGAAACGCTTGAAAAACTCAAAATTTTCGCCGTTCTGATGCTCGAAACGAATAACTAGAACGGCCTAGGGGAAAACTACTCAGACCGTTGTAATCGGGCGAGTTTCTACTTTCAGATGCAACAGAAATTTTGCGGATTGCTCAATCCGTTCGCGAGATATGGCAGTTTTGAGGTAAGAAACGCTTGAAAAACTCAAAATTTTCGCAGTCTGATGCTCGGAACGAATAACTAGAACGGCCTAGGGGAAAACTACTCAGACCGTTGTATACGGGCAAGCTTCTACTTTCAGATGCAACTGAAATTTTGCGAATTGGTCAATCCGTTCGCGAGAGATGGCAGTTTGGAGGTAAGAAACGCTTGAAAAACTCAAAATTTTCGCAGTTCTGATGCTCGAAACGAATGACTAGAACGGCCTAGGGGAAAACTACTCAGACCGTTGTAATCGGGCGAGTTTCTACTTTCAGATGCAACAGAAATTTTGCGGATTGGTCAATCCGATCGCGAGATATGGCAGTTTTGAGGTAAGAAACGCTTGAAAAACTCAAAATTTTCGCAGTCTGATGCTCGAAACGAATAACTAGAATGGCCTAGGGGAAAACTACTCAGACCGTTGTATTCGGGCAAGCTTCTACTTTCAGACGCAACTGAAATTTTGCGAATTGGTCAATCCGTTCGCGTGATATGGCAGTTTTGAGGTAAGAAACGCTTGAAAAACTCAAAATTTTCGCAGTTCTGATGCTCGAAACGAATAACTAGAACGGCCTAGGGGAAAACTACTCAGACCGTTGTAATCGGGCGAGTTTCTACTTTCAGATGCAACAGAAATATTGCGGATTGCTCAATCCGTTCGCGAGATATGGCAGTTTTGAGGTAAGAAACGCTTGAAAAACTCAAAATATTCGCAGTTCTGATGCTCGAAACGAATAACTAGAACGGCCTACGGGAAAACTACTGAGACCGTTGTAGTCGGGCAAGCTTCTACTTTCAGATGCAACTGAAATTTTGCGAATTGGTCAATCCGTTCGCGAGATATGGCAGTTTTGAGGTAAGAAACGCTTGAAAAACTCAAAATTTTCGCAGTTCTGATGCTCGAAACGAATAACTAGAAGGGCCTAGGGGAAAACTACTCAGACCGTTGTAATCGGGCGAGCTTCTACTTTCAGATGCAACTGAAACTTTGCGGATTGGTCAATCCGTTCGCGAGATATGGCAGTTTTTAGGTAAGAGATGCTTGAAAAACTCAAAATTTACGCAGTTCTGATGCTCGAAACGAATGACTAGAACGGCCTAGGGGAAAACTACTCAGACCGTTGTAATCGGGCGAGTTTCTACTTTCAGATGCAACTGAAATTTTGCGAATTGGTCAATCCGTTCGCGAGATATGGCAGTTTTGAGGTAAGAAACGCTTGAAAAACTCAAAATTTTCGCAGTTCTGATGCTCGAAACGAATAACTAGAACGGCCTAGGGGAAAACTACTCAGACCGTTGTAATCGGGCGAGTTTCTACTTTCAGATGCAACTGAAATTTTGCGAATTGGTCAATCCGTTCGCGAGATATGGCAGTTTTGAGGTAAGAAACGCTTGAAAAACTCAAAATTTTCGCAGTTCTGATGCTCGAAACGAAAAACTAGAACGGCCTAGGGGAAAACTACTCAGACCGTTGTAATCGGGCGAGTTTCTACTTTCAGATGCAACAGAAATTTTGCGGATTGGTCAATCCGTTCGCGAGATATGGCAGTTTTTAGGTAAGAGATGCTTGAAAAACTCAAAATTTACGCAGTTCTGATGCTCGAAACGAATGACTAGAACGGCCTAGGGGAAAACTACTCAGACCGTTGTAATCGGGCGAGTTTCTACTTTCAGATGCAACTGAAATTTTGCGAATTGGTCAATCCGTTCGCGAGATATGGCAGTTTTGAGGTAAGAAACGCTTGAAAAACTCAAAATTTTCGCAGTTCTGATGCTCGAAACGAATAACTAGAACGGCCTAGGGGAAAACTACTCAGACCGTTGTAATCGGGCGAGTTTCTACTTTCAGATGCAACTGAAATTTTGCGAATTGGTCAATCCGTTCGCGAGATATGGCAGTTGTGAGGTAAGAAACGCTTGAAAAACTCAAAATTTTCGCAGTTCTGATGCTCGAAACGAATAACTAGAACGGCCTAGGGGAAAACTACTCAGACCGTTGTAATCGGGCGAGTTTCTACTTTCAGATGCAACAGAAATTTTGCGGATTGCTCAATCCGTTCGCGAGATATGGCAGTTTTGAGGTAAGAAACGCTTGAAAAACTCAAAATATTCGCAGTTCTGATGCTCGAAACGAATAACTAGAACGGCCTACGGGAAAACTACTGAGACCGTTGTAGTCGGGCAAGCTTCTACTTTCAGATGCAACTGAAATTTTGCGAATTGGTCAATCCGTTCGCGAGATATGGCAGTTTTGAGGTAAGAAACGCTTGAAAAACTCAAAATTTTCGCAGTTCTGATGCTCGAAACGAATAACTAGAAGGGCCTAGGGGAAAACTACTCAGACCGTTGTAATCGGGCGAGCTTCTACTTTCAGATGCAACTGAAACTTTGCGGATTGGTCAATCCGTTCGCGAGATATGGCAGTTTTTAGGTAAGAGATGCTTGAAAAACTCAAAATTTACGCAGTTCTGATGCTCGAAACGAATGACTAGAACGGCCTAGGGGAAAACTACTCAGACCGTTGTAATCGGGCGAGTTTCTACTTTCAGATGCAACTGAAATTTTGCGAATTGGTCAATCCGTTCGCGAGATATGGCAGTTTTGAGGTAAGAAACGCTTGAAAAACTCAAAATTTTCGCAGTTCTGATGCTCGAAACGAATAACTAGAACGGCCTAGGGGAAAACTACTCAGACCGTTGTAATCGGGCGAGTTTCTACTTTCAGATGCAACTGAAATTTTGCGAATTGGTCAATCCGTTCGCGAGATATGGCAGTTTTGAGGTAAGAAACGCTTGAAAAACTCAAAATTTTCGCAGTTCTGATGCTCGAAACGAAAAACTAGAACGGCCTAGGGGAAAACTACTCAGACCGTTGTAATCGGGCGAGTTTCTACTTTCAGATGCAACAGAAATTTTGCGGATTGGTCAATCCGTTCGCGAGATATGGCAGTTTTTAGGTAAGAGATGCTTGAAAAACTCAAAATTTACGCAGTTCTGATGCTCGAAACGAATGACTAGAACGGCCTAGGGGAAAACTACTCAGACCGTTGTAATCGGGCGAGTTTCTACTTTCAGATGCAACTGAAATTTTGCGAATTGGTCAATCCGTTCGCGAGATATGGCAGTTTTGAGGTAAGAAACGCTTGAAAAACTCAAAATTTTCGCAGTTCTGATGCTCGAAACGAATAACTAGAACGGCCTAGGGGAAAACTACTCAGACCGTTGTAATCGGGCGAGTTTCTACTTTCAGATGCAACTGAAATTTGGGAATTGGTCAATCCGTTCGCGAGATATGGCAGTTGTGAGGTAAGAAACGCTTGAAAAACTCAAAATTTTCGCAGTTCTGATGCTCGAAACGAATAACTAGAACGGCCTAGGGGAAAACTACTCAGACCGTTGTATTCGGGCAAGCTTCTACTTTCAGATGCAACTGAAATTTTGCGAATTGGTCAATCCGTTCGCGAGATATGGCAGTTTTGAGGTAAGAAACGCTTGAAAAACTCAAAATTTTCGCAGTTCTGATGCTCGAAACGAATAACTAGAACGGCCTAGGGGAAAACTACTCCGACCGTTGTAATCGGGCGAGTTTCTACTTTCAGATGCAACAGAAATTTTGCGGATTGCTCAATCCGTTCGCGAGATATGGCAGTTTTGAGGTAAGAAACGCTTGAAAAACTCAAAATTTTCGCAGTTCTGATGCTCGAAACGAATAACTAGAACGGCCTAGGGGAAAACTACTCAGACCGTTGTAATCGGGCGAGTTTCTACTTTCAGATGCAACAGAAATTTTGCGGATTGCTCAATCCGTTCGCGGGATATGGCAGTTTTGAGGTAAGAAACGCTCGAAAAACTCAAAATTTACGCAGTTCTGATGCTCGAAACGAATGACTAGAACGGCCTAGGGGAAAACTACTCAGACCGTTGTAATCGGGCGAGTTTCTACTTTCAGATGCAACAGAAATTTTGCGGATTGCTCAATCCGTTCGCGATATATGGCAGTTTTCAGGTAAGAAACGCTTGAAAAACTCAAAATTTACGCAGTTCTGATGCTCGAAACGAATAACTAGAACGGCCTAGGGGAAAACTACTCAGACCGTTGTAATCGGGCGAGTTTCTACTTTCAGATGCAACAGAAATTTTGCGGATTGCTCAATCCGTTCGCGAGATATGGCAGTTTTGATGTAAGAAACGCTTGAAAAACTCAAAATTTTCGCCGTTCTGATGCTCGAAACGAATAACTAGAACGGCCTAGGGGAAAACTACTCAGACCGTTGTAATCGGGCGAGTTTCTACTTTCAGATGCAACTGAAATTTTGCGAATTGGTCAATCCGTTCGCGAGATATGGCAGTTTTGAGGTAAGAAACGCTTGAAAAACTCAAAATTTTCGCAGTTCTGATGCTCGAAACGAATAACTAGAACGGCCTAGGGGAAAACTACTCAGACCGTTGTAATCGGGCGAGTTTCTACTTTCAGATGCAACAGAAATTTTGCGGATTGGTCAATCCGTTCGCGAGATATGGCAGTTTTTAGGTAAGAGATGCTTGAAAAACTCAAAATTTACGCAGTTCTGATGCTCGAAACGAATGACTAGAACGGCCTAGGGGAAAACTACTCAGACCGTTGTAATCGGGCGAGTTTCTACTTTCAGATGCAACTGAAATTTTGCGAATTGGTCAATCCGTTCGCGAGATATGGCAGTTTTGAGGTAAGAAACGCTTGAAAAACTCAAAATTTTCGCAGTTCTGATGCTCGAAACGAATAACTAGAACGGCCTAGGGGAAAACTACTCAGACCGTTGTAATCGGGCGAGTTTCTACTTTCAGATGCAACATAAATTTTGCGAATTGGTCAATCCGTTCGCGAGATATGGCAGTTTTGAGGTAAGAAACGCTTGAAAAACTCAAAATTTTCGCAGTTCTGATGCTCGAAACGAATAACTAGAACGGCCTAGGGGAAAACTACTCAGACCGTTGTAATCGGGCGAGTTTCTACTTTCAGATGCAACAGAAATTTTGCGGATTGGTCAATCCGTTCGCGAGATATGGCAGTTTTTAAGTAAGAGATGCTTGAAAAACTCAAAATTTACGCAGTTCTGATGCTCGAAACGAATGACTAGAACGGCCTAGGGGAAAACTACTCAGACCGTTGTAATCGGGCGAGTTTCTACTTTCAGATGCAACAGAAATTTTGCGGATTGCTCAATCCGTTCGCGGGATATGGCAGTTTTGAGGTAAGAAACGCTCGAAAAACTCAAAATTTACGCAGTTCTGATGCTCGAAACGAATGACTAGAACGGCCTAGGGGAAAACTACTCAGACCGTTGTAATCGGGCGAGTTTCTACTTTCAGATGCAACAGAAATTTTGCGGATTGGTCAATCCGTTCGCGAGATATGGCAGTTTTTAGGTAAGAGATGCTTGAAAAACTCAAAATTTACGCAGTTCTGATGCTCGAAACGAATGACTAGAACGGCCTAGGGGAAAACTACTCAGACCGTTGTAATCGGGCGAGTTTCTACTTTCAGATGCAACTGAAATTTTGCGAATTGGTCAATCCGTTCGCGAGATATGGCAGTTTTGAGGTAAGAAACGCTTGAAAAACTCAAAATTTTCGCAGTTCTGATGCACGAAACGAATAACTAGAACGGCCTAGGGGAAAACTACTCAGACCGTTGTAATCGGGCGAGTTTCTACTTTCAGATGCAACTGAAATTTTGCGAATTGGTCAATCCGTTCGCGAGATATGGCAGTTTTTAGGTAAGAGATGCTTGAAAAACTCAAAATTTACGCAGTTCTGATGCTCGAAACGAATGACTAGAACGGCCTAGGGGAAAACTACTCAGACCGTTGTAATCGGGCGAGTTTCTACATTCAGATGCAACATAAATTTTGCGAATTGGTCAATCCGTTCGCGAGATATGGCAGTTTTGAGGTAAGAAACGCTTGAAAACTCAAAATTTTCGCAGTTCTGATGCTCGAAACGAATAACTAGAACGGCCTAGGGGAAAACAACTCAGACCGTTGTAATCGGGCGAGTTTCTACTTTCAGATGCAACAGAAATTTTGCGGATTGGTCAATCCGTTCGCGAGATATGGCAGTTTTGAGGTAAGAAACGCTCGAAAAACTCAAAATTTACGCAGTTCTGATGCTCGAAACGAATGACTAGAACAGCCTAGGGGAAAACTACTCAGACCGTTGTGATCGGGCGAGTTTCTACTTTCAGATGCAACTGAAATTTTGCGAATTGGTCAATCCGTTCGCGAGATATGGCAGTTTTGAGGTAAGAAACGCTTGAAAAACTCAAAATTTTCGCAGTTCTGATGCTCGAAACGAATAACTAGAACGGCCTAGGGGAAACCTACTAAGACCGTTGTAATCGGGCGAGTTTCTACTTTCAGATGCAACTGAAATTTTGCGAATTGGTCAATCCGTTCGCGAGATATGGCAGTTTTGAGGTAAGAAACGCTTGAAAAACTCAAAATTTTCGCAGTTCTGATGCTCGAAACGAATAACTAGAACGGCCTAGGGGAAAACTACTCAGACCGTTGTATTCGGGCAAGCTTCTACTTTCAGATGCAACTGAAATTTTGCGAATTGGTCAATCCGTTCGCGAGATATGGCAGTTTTGAGGTAAGAAACGCTTGAAAAACTCAAAATTTTCGCAGTTCTGATGCTCGAAACGAATAACTAGAACGGCCTAGGGGAAAACTACTCAGACCGTTGTAATCGGGCGAGTTTCTACTTTCAGATGCAAATAGAAATTTTGCGGATTGCTCAATCCGTTCGCGAGATATGGCAGTTTTGAGGTAAGAAACGCTTGAAAAACTCAAAATTTTCGCAGTTCTGATGCTCGAAACGAATAACTAGAACGGCCTAGGGGAAAACTACTCAGACCGTTGTAATCGGGCGAGTTTCTACTTTCAGATGCAACAGAAATTTTGCGGATTGCTCAATCCGTTCGCGAGATATGGCAGTTTTGAGGTAAGAAACGCTCGAAAAACTCAAAATTTACGCAGTTCTGATGCTCGAAACGAATGACTAGAACGGCCTAGGGGAAAACAACTCAGACCGTTGTAATCGGGCGAGTTTCTACTTTCAGATGCAACAGAAATTTTGCGGATTGCTCAATCCGTTCGCGAAATATGGCAGTTTTGAGGTAAGAAACGCTCGAAAAACTCAAAATTTACGCAGTTCTGATGCTCGAAACGAATGACTAGAACGGCCTAGGGGAAAACTACTCAGACCGTTGTAATCGGGCGAGTTTCTACTTTCAGATACAACAGAAATTTTGCGGATTGCTCAATCCGTTCGCGATATATGGCAGTTTTCAGGTAAGAAACGCTTGAAAAACTCAAAATTTTCGCAGTCTGATGCTCGAAACGAATAACTAGAACGGCCTAGGGGAAAACTACTCAGACCGTTCTATACGGGCAAGCTTCTACTTTCAGATGCAACTGAAATTTTGCGAATTGGTCAATCCGTTCGCGAGATATGGCAGTTTGGAGGTAAGAGACGCTTGAAAAACTCAAAATTTTCGCAGTTCTGATGCTCGAAACGAATAACTAGAACGGCCTAGGGGAAAACTACTCAGACCGTTGTAATCGGGCGAGCTTCTACTTTCAGATGCAACTGAAACTTTGCGGATTGGTCAATCCGTTCGCGAGATATGGCAGTTTTTATGTAAGAGACGCTTGAAAAACTCAAAATTTACGCAGTTCTGATGCTCGAAACGAATGACTAGAACGGCCTAGGGGAAAACTACTCAGACCGTTGTAATCGGGCGAGTTTCTACTTTCAGATGCAACAGAAACTTTGCGTATTGGTCAATCCGTTCGCGAGATATGGCAGTTTTCAGGTAAGAAACGCTTGAAAAACTCAAAATTTACGCAGTTCTGATGCTCGAAACGAATGACTAGAACGGCCTAGGGGAAAACTACTCCGACCGTTGTAATCGGGCGAGTTTCTACTTTCAGATGCAACAGAAATTTTGCGGATTGCTCAATCCGTTCGCGAGATATGGCAGTTTTGAGGTAAGAAACGCTTGAAAAACTCAAAATTTTCGCAGTTCTGATGCTCGAAACGAATAACTAGAACGGCCTAGGGGAAAACTACTCAGACCGTTGTAATCGGGCGAGTTTCTACTTTCAGATGCAACAGAAATTTTGCGGATTGCTCAATCCGTTCGCGGGATATGGCAGTTTTGAGGTAAGAAACGCTCGAAAAACTCAAAATTTACGCAGTTCTGATGCTCGAAACGAATGACTAGAACGGCCTAGGGGAAAACTACTCAGACCGTTGTAATCGGGCGAGTTTCTACTTTCAGATGCAACAGAAATTTTGCGGATTGCTCAATCCGTTCGCGATATATGGCAGTTTTCAGGTAAGAAACGCTTGAAAAACTCAAAATTTACGCAGTTCTGATGCTCGAAACGAATAACTAGAACGGCCTAGGGGAAAACTACTCAGACCGTTGTAATCGGGCGAGTTTCTACTTTCAGATGCAACAGAAATTTTGCGGATTGCTCAATCCGTTCGCGAGATATGGCAGTTTTGAGGTAAGAAACGCTTGAAAAACTCAAAATTTTCGCCGTTCTTATGCTCGAAACGAATAACTAGAACGGCCTAGGGGAAAACTACTCAGACCGTTGTAATCGGGCGAGTTTCTACTTTCAGATGCAACAGAAATTTTGCGGATTGGTCAATCCGATCGCGAGATATGGCAGTTTTGAGGTAAGAAACGCTTGAAAAACTCAAAATTTTCGCAGTTCTGATGCTCGAAACGAATAACTAGAACGGCCTAGGGGAAAACCACTAAGACCGTTGTAATCGGGCGAGTTTCTACTTTCAGATGCAACAGAAATTTTGCGGATTGGTCAATCCGTTCGCGAGATATGGCAGTTTTTAGGTAAGAGATGCTTGAAAAACTCAAAATTTACGCAGTTCTGATGCTCGAAACGAATGACTAGAACGGCCTAGGGGAAAACTACTCAGACCGTTGTAATCGGGCGAGTTTCTACTTTCAGATGCAACTGAAATTTTGCGAATTGGTCAATCCGTTCGCGAGATATGGCAGTTTTGAGGTAAGAAACGCTTGAAAAACTCAAAATTTTCGCAGTTCTGATGCTCGAAACGAATAACTAGAACGGCCTAGGGGAAAACTACTCAGACCGTTGTAATCGGGCGAGTTTCTACTTTCAGATCCAACTGAAATTTTGCGAATTGGTCAATCCGTTCGCGAGATATGGCAGTTTTAAGGTAAGAAACGCTTGAAAAACTCAAAATTTTCGCAGTTCTGATGCTCGAAACGAATAACTAGAACGGCCTAGGGGAAAACTACTCAGACCGTTGTAATCGGGCGAGTTTCTACTTTCAGATGCAACTGAAATTTTGCGAATTGGTCAATCCGTTCGCGAGATATGGCAGTTTTGAGGTAAGAAACGCTTGAAAAACTCAAAATTTTCGCAGTTCTGATGCTCGAAACGAATAACTAGAACGGCCTAGGGGAAAACTACTCAGACCGTTGTATTCGGGCAAGCTTCTACTTTCAGATGCAACTGAGATTTTGCGAATTGGTCAATCCGTTCGCGAGATATGGCAGTTTTGAGGTAAGAAACGCTTGAAAAACTCAAAATTTTCGCAGTTCTGATGCTCGAAACGAATAACTAGAACGGCCTAGGGGAAAACTACTCAGACCGTTGTAATCGGGCGAGTTTCTACTTTCAGATGCAAATAGAAATTTTGCGGATTGCTCAATCCGTTCGCGAGATATGGCAGTTTTGAGGTAAGAAACGCTTGAAAAACTCAAAATTTTCGCAGTTCTGATGCTCGAAACGAATAACTAGAACGGCCTAGGGGAAAACTACTCAGACCGTTGTAATCGGGCGAGTTTCTACTTTCAGATGCAACAGAAATTTTGCGGATTGCTCAATCCGTTCGCGAGATATGGCAGTTTTGAGGTAAGAAACGCTCGAAAAACTCAAAATTTACGCAGTTCTGATGCTCGAAACGAATGACTAGAACGGCCTAGGGGAAAACTACTCAGACCGTTGTAATCGGGCGAGTTTCTACTTTCAGATGCAACAGAAATTTTGCGGATTGCTCAATCCGTTCGCGAGATATGGCAGTTTTGATGTAAGAAACGCTCGAAAAACTCAAAATTTACGCAGTTCTGATGCTCGAAACGAATGACTAGAACGGCCTAGGGGAAAACTACTCAGACCGTTGTAATCGGGCGAGTTTCTACTTTCAGATGCAACATAAATTTTGCGAATTGGTCAATCCGTTCGCGAGATATGAACTAACCTCAGACGTTGTAATCGGGCGAGCTTCTACTTTCACGATGCAACTCTTTTTTTTTTCTTTAGTTTGTTGTTTTTTGTTTTTTTTACTCTGGTCTGTTTGTTGTTTCTTCTACTTTCTCTTTCAGTTCTACTGAAACTTTGCGGATTGGTCAATCCGTTCGCGAGATATGGCAGTTTTTATGTAAGAGACGCTTGAAAAACTCAAATTTACGCAGTTCTGATGCTCGAAACGAATGACTAGAACGGCCTAGGGGAAAACTACTCAGACCGTTGTAATCGGGCGAGTTTCTACTTTCAGATGCAACAGAAACTTTGCGTATTGGTCAATCCGTTCGCGAGATATGGCAGTTTTCAGGTAAGAAACGCTTGAAAAACTCAAAATTTACGCAGTTCTGATGCTCGAAACGAATGACTAGAACGGCCTAGGGGAAAACTACTCCGACCGTTGTAATCGGGCGAGTTTCTACTTTCAGATGCAACAGAAATTTTGCGGATTGCTCAATCCGTTCGCGAGATATGGCAGTTTTGAGGTAAGAAACGCTTGAAAAACTCAAAATTTTCGCAGTTCTGATGCTCGAAACGAATAACTAGAACGGCCTAGGGGAAAACTACTCAGACCGTTGTAATCGGGCGAGTTTCTACTTTCAGATGCAACAGAAATTTTGCGGATTGCTCAATCCGTTCGCGGGATATGGCAGTTTTGAGGTAAGGAACGCTCGAAAAACTCAAAATTTACGCAGTTCTGATGCTCGAAACGAATGACTAGAACGGCCTAGGGGAAAACTACTCAGACCGTTGTAATCGGGCGAGTTTCTACTTTCAGATGCAACAGAAATTTTGCGGATTGCTCAATCCGTTCGCGATATATGGCAGTTTTCAGGTAAGAAACGCTTGAAAAACTCAAAATTTACGCAGTTCTGATGCTCGAAACGAATAACTAGAACGGCCTAGGGGAAAACTACTCAGACCGTTGTAATCGGGCGAGTTTCTACTTTCAGATGCAACAGAAATTTTGCGGATTGCTCAATCCGTTCGCGAGATATGGCAGTTTTGAGGTAAGAAACGCTTGAAAAACTCAAAATTTTCGCCGTTCTTATGCTCGAAACGAATAACTAGAACGGCCTAGGGGAAAACTACTCAGACCGTTGTAATCGGGCGAGTTTCTACTTTCAGATGCAACAGAAATTTTGCGGATTGGTCAATCCGATCGCGAGATATGGCAGTTTTGAGGTAAGAAACGCTTGAAAAACTCAAAATTTTCGCAGTTCTGATGCTCGAAACGAATAACTAGAACGGCCTAGGGGAAAACTACTAAGACCGTTGTAATCGGGCGAGTTTCTACTTTCAGATGCAACTGAAATTTTGCGAATTGGTCAATCCGTTCGCGAGATATGGCAGTTTTAAGGTAAGAAACCCTTGAAAAACTCAAAATTTTCGCAGTTCTGATGCTCGAAACGAATAACTAGAACGGCCTAGGGGAAAACTACTCAGACCGTTGTAATCGGGCGAGTTTCTACTTTCAGATGCAACTGAAATTTTGCGAATTGGTCAATCCGTTCGCGAGATATGGCAGTTTTGAGGTAAGAAACGCTTGAAAAACTCAAAATTTTCGCAGTTCTGATGCTCGAAACGAATAACTAGAACGGCCTAGGGGAAAACTACTCAGACCGTTGTATTCGGGCAAGCTTCTACTTTCAGATGCAACTGAAATTTTGCGAATTGGTCAATCCGTTCGCGAGATATGGCAGTTTTGAGGTAAGAAACGCTTGAAAAACTCAAAATTTTCGCAGTTCTGATGCTCGAAACGAATAACTAGAACGGCCTAGGGGAAAACTACTCAGACCGTTGTAATCGGGCGAGTTTCTACTTTCAGATGCAAATAGAAATTTTGCGGATTGCTCAATCCGTTCGCGAGATATGGCAGTTTTGAGGTAAGAAACGCTTGAAAAACTCAAAATTTTCGCAGTTCTGATGCTCGAAACGAATAACTAGAACGGCCTAGGGGAAAACTACTCAGACCGTTGTAATCGGGCGAGTTTCTACTTTCAGATGCAACAGAAATTTTGCGGATTGCTCAATCCGTTCGCGAGATATGGCAGTTTTGAGGTAAGAAACGCTCGAAAAACTCAAAATTTACGCAGTTCTGATGCTCGAAACGAATGACTAGAACGGCCTAGGGGAAAACTACTCAGACCGTTGTAATCGGGCGAGTTTCTACTTTCAGATGCAACAGAAATTTTGCGGATTGCTCAATCCGTTCGCGAGATATGGCAGTTTTGAGGTAAGAAACGCTCGAAAAACTCAAAATTTACGCAGTTCTGATGCTCGAAACGAATGACTAGAACGGCCTAGGGGAAAACTACTCAGACCGTTGTAATCGGGCGAGTTTCTACTTTCAGATGCAACAGAAATTTTGCGGATCGCTCAATCCGTTCGCGAGATATGGCAGTTTTGATGTAAGAAACGCTCGAAAAACTCAAAATTTACGCAGTTCTGATGCTCGAAACGAATGACTAGAACGGCCTAGGGGAAAACTACTCAGACCGTTGTAATCGGGCGAGTTTCTACTTTCAGATGCAACATAAATTTTGCGAATTGGTCAATCCGTTCGCGAGATATGGCAGTTTTGAGGTAAGAAACGCTTGAAAAACTCAAAATTTTCGCAGTTCTGATGCTCGAAACGAATAACTAGAACGGCCTAGGGGAAAACTACTCAGACCGTTGTAATCGGGCGAGTTTCTACTTTCAGATGCAACTGAAATTTTGCGAATTGGTCAATCCGTTCGCGAGATATGGCAGTTTTTAGGTAAGAGATGCTTGAAAAACTCAAAATTTACGCAGTTCTGATGCTCGAAACGAATGACTAGAACGGCCTAGGGGAAAACTACTCGGACCGTTGTAATCGGGCGAGTTTCTACTTTCAGATGCAACATAAATTTTGCGAATTGGTCAATCCGTTCGCGAGATATGGCAGTTTTGAGGTAAGAAACGCTTGAAAAACTCAAAATTTTCGCAGTTCTGATGCTCGAAACGAATAACTAGAACGGCCTAGGGGAAAACTACTCAGACCGTTGTAATCGGGCGAGTTTCTACTTTCAGATGCAACAGAAATTTTGCGGATTGGTCAATCCGTTCGCGAGATATGGCAGTTTTTAGGTAAGAGATGCTTGAAAAACTCAAAATTTACGCAGTTCTGATGCTCGAAACGAATGACTAGAACGGCCTAGGGGAAAACTACTCAGACCGTTGTAATCGGGCGAGTTTCTACTTTCAGATGCAACTGAAATTTTGCGAATTGGTCAATCCGTTCGCGAGATATGGCAGTTTTGAGGTAAGAAACGCTTGAAAAACTCAAAATTTTCGCAGTTCTGATGCTCGAAACGAATAACTAGAACGGCCTAGGGGAAAACTACTCAGACCGTTGTAATCGGGCGAGTTTCTACTTTCAGATGCAACTGAAATTTTGCGAATTGGTCAATCCGTTCGCGAGATATGGCAGTTTTGAGGTAAGAAACGCTTGAAAAACTCAAAATTTTCGCAGTTCTGATGCTCGAAACGAAAAACTAGAACGGCCTAGGGGAAAACTACTCAGACCGTTGTAATCGGGCGAGTTTCTACTTTCAGATGCAACAGAAATTTTGCGGATTGGTCAATCCGTTCGCGAGATATGGCAGTTTTTAGGTAAGAGATGCTTGAAAAACTCAAAATTTACGCAGTTCTGATGCTCGAAACGAATGACTAGAACGGCCTAGGGGAAAACTACTCAGACCGTTGTAATCGGGCGAGTTTCTACTTTCAGATGCAACTGAAATTTTGCGTATTGGTCAATCCGTTCGCGAGATATGGCAGTTTTGAGGTAAGAAACGCTTGAAAAACTCAAAATTTTCGCAGTTCTGATGCTCGAAACGAATAACTAGAACGGCCTAGGGGAAAACTACTCAGACCGTTGTAATCGGGCGAGTTTCTACTTTCAGATGCAACTGAAATTTTGCGAATTGGTCGATCCGTTCGCGAGATATGGCAGTTTTGAGGTAAGAAACGCTTGAAAAACTCAAAATTTTCGCAGTTCTGATGCTCGAAACGAATAACTAGAACGGCCTAGGGGAAAACTACTCAGACCGTTGTATTCGGGCAAGCTTCTACTTTCAGATGCAACTGAAATTTTGCGAATTGGTCAATCCGTTCGCGAGATATGGCAGTTTTGAGGTAAGAAACGCTTGAAAAACTCAAAATTTACGCAGTTCTGATGCTCGAAACGAATGACTAGAACGGCCTAGGGGAAAACTACTCAGACCGTTGTAATCGGGCGAGTTTCTACTTTCAGATGCAACAGAAATTTTGCGGATTGCTCAATCCGTTCGCGATATATGGCAGTTTTCAGGTAAGAAACGCTTGAAAAACTCAAAATTTACGCAGTTCTGATGCTCGAAACGAATAACTAGAACGGCCTAGGGGAAAACTACTCAGACCGTTGTAATCGGGCGAGTTTCTACTTTCAGATGCAACAGAAATTTTGCGGATTGCTCAATCCGTTCGCGAGATATGGCAGTTTTGAGGTAAGAAACGCTTGAAAAACTCAAAATTTTCGCCGTTCTGATGCTCGAAACGAATAACTAGAACGGCCTAGGGGAAAACTACTCAGACCGTTGTAATCGGGCGAGTTTCTACTTTCAGATGCAACTGAAATTTTGCGAATTGGTCAATCCGTTCGCGAGATATGGCAGTTTTGAGGTAAGAAACGCTTGAAAAACTCAAAATTTTCGCAGTTCTGATGCTCGAAACGAATAACTAGAACGGCCTAGGGGAAAACTACTCAGACCGTTGTAATCGGGCGAGTTTCTACTTTCAGATGCAACAGAAATTTTGCGGATTGGTCAATCCGTTCGCGAGATATGGCAGTTTTTAGGTAAGAGATGCTTGAAAAACTCAAAATTTACGCAGTTCTGATGCTCGAAACGAATGACTAGAACGGCCTAGGGGAAAACTACTCAGACCGTTGTAATCGGGCGAGTTTCTACTTTCAGATGCAACTGAAATTTTGCGAATTGGTCAATCCGTTCGCGAGATATGGCAGTTTTGAGGTAAGAAACGCTTGAAAAACTCAAAATTTTCGCAGTTCTGATGCTCGAAACGAATAACTAGAACGGCCTAGGGGAAAACTACTCAGACCGTTGTAATCGGGCGAGTTTCTACTTTCAGATGCAACATAAATTTTGCGAATTGGTCAATCCGTTCGCGAGATATGGCAGTTTTGAGGTAAGAAACGCTTGAAAAACTCAAAATTTTCGCAGTTCTGATGCTCGAAACGAATAACTAGAACGGCCTAGGGGAAAACTACTCAGACCGTTGTAATCGGGCGAGTTTCTACTTTCAGATGCAACAGAAATTTTGCCGATTGGTCAATCCGTTCGCGAGATATGGCAGTTTTTAGGTAAGAGATGCTTGAAAAACTCAAAATTTACGCAGTTCTGATGCTCGAAACGAATGACTAGAACGGCCTAGGGGAAGACTACTCAGACCGTTGTAATCGGGCGAGTTTCTACTTTCAGATGCAACTGAAATTTTGCGGATTGCTCAATCCGTTCGCGAGATATGGCAGTTTTGAGGTAAGAAACGCTTGAAAAACTCAAAATTTTCGCAGTTCTGATGCTCGAAACGAATAACTAGAACGGCCTAGGGGAAAACTACTCAGACCGTTGTAATCGGGCGAGTTTCTACTTTCAGATGCAACAGAAATTTTGCGGATTGCTCAATCCGTTCGCGGGATATGGCAGTTTTGAGGTAAGAAACGCTCGAAAAACTCAAAATTTACGCAGTTCTGATGCTCGAAACGAATGACTAGAACGGCCTAGGGGAAAACTACTCAGACCGTTGTAATCGGGCGAGTTTCTACTTTCAGATGCAACAGAAATTTTGCGGATTGGTCAATCCGTTCGCGAGAGATGGCAGTTTTTAGGTAAGAGATGCTTGAAAAACTCAAAATTTACGCAGTTCTGATGCTCGAAACGAATGACTAGAACGGCCTAGGGGAAAACTACTCAGACCGTTGTAATCGGGCGAGTTTCTACTTTCAGATGCAACTGAAATTTTGCGAATTGGTCAATCCGTTCGCGAGATATGGCAGTTTTGAGGTAAGAAACGCTTGAAAAACTCAAAATTTTCGCAGTTCTGATGCTCGAAACGAATAACTAGAACGGCCTAGGGGAAAACTACTCAGACCGTTGTAATCGGGCGAGTTTCTACTTTCAGATCCAACTGAAATTTTGCGAATTGGTCAATCCGTTCGCGAGATATGGCAGTTTTAAGGTAAGAAACGCTTGAAAAACTCAAAATTTTCGCAGTTCTGATGCTCGAAACGAATAACTAGAACGGCCTAGGGGAAAACTACTCAGACCGTTGTAATCGGGCGAGTTTCTACTTTCAGATGCAACTGAAATTTTGCGAATTGGTCAATCCGTTCGCGAGATATGGCAGTTTTGAGGTAAGAAACGCTTGAAAAACTCAAAATTTTCGCAGTTCTGATGCTCGAAACGAATAACTAGAACGGCCTAGGGGAAAACTACTCAGACCGTTGTATTCGGGCAAGCTTCTACTTTCAGATGCAACTGAAATTTTGCGAATTGGTCAATCCGTTCGCGAGATATGGCAGTTTTGAGGTAAGAAACGCTTGAAAAACTCAAAATTTTCGCAGTTCTGATGCTCGAAACGAATAACTAGAACGGCCTAGGGGAAAACTACTCAGACCGTTGTAATCGGGCGAGTTTCTACTTTCAGATGCAACTGAAATTTTGCGAATTGGTCAATCCGTTCGCGAGATATGGCAGTTTTGAGGTAAGAAACGCTTGAAAAACTCAAAATTTTCGCAGTTCTGATGCTCGAAACGAATAACTAGAACGGCCTAGGGGAAAACTACTCAGACCGTTGTATTCGGGCAAGCTTCTACTTTCAGATGCAACTGAAATTTTGCGAATTGGTCAATCCGTTCGCGAGATATGGCTGTTTTGAGGTAAGAAACGCTTGAAAAACTCAAAATTTTCGCAGTTCTGATGCTCGAAACGAATAACTAGAACGGCCTAGGGGAAAACTACTCAGACCGTTGTAATCGGGCGAGTTTCTACTTTCAGATGCAAATAGAAATTTTGCGGATTGCTCAATCCGTTCGCGAGATATGGCAGTTTTGAGGTAAGAAACGCTTGAAAAACTCAAAATTTTCGCAGTTCTGATGCTCGAAACGAATAACTAGAACGGCCTAGGGGAAAACTACTCAGACCGTTGTAATCGGGCGAGTTTCTACTTTCAGATGCAACAGAAATTTTGCGGATTGCTCAATCCGTTCGCGAGATATGGCAGTTTGGAGGTAAGAAACGCTCGAAAAACTCAAAATTTACGCAGTTCTGATGCTCGAAACGAATGACTAGAACGGCCTAGGGGAAAACTACTCAGACCGTTGTAATCGGGCGAGTTTCTACTTTCAGATGCAACAGAAATTTTGCGGATTGCTCAATCCGTTCGCGAGATATGGCAGTTTTGAGGTAAGAAACGCTCGAAAAACTCAAAATTTACGCAGTTCTGATGCTCGAAACGAATGACTAGAACGGCCTAGGGGAAAACTACTCAGACCGTTGTAATCGGGCGAGTTTCTACTTTCAGATGCAACAGAAATTTTGCGGATTGCTCAATCCGTTCGCGATATATGGCAGTTTTCAGGTAAGAAACGCTTGAAAAACTCAAAATTTACGCAGTTCTGTTGCTCGAAACGAATAACTAGAACGGCCTAGGGGAAAACTACTCAGACCGTTGTAATCGGGCGAGTTTCTACTTTCAGATGCAACAGAAATTTTGCGGATTGCTCAATCCGTTCGCGATATATGGCAGTTTTGAGGTAAGAAACGCTTGAAAAACTCAAAATTTTCGCAGTCTGATGCTCGAAACGAATAACTAGAACGGCCTAGGGGAAAACTACTCAGACCGTTGTATACGGGCAAGCTTCTACTTTCAGATGCAACTGAAATTTTGCGAATTGGTCAATCCGTTCGCGAGATATGGCAGTTTGGAGGTAAGAGACGCTTGAAAAACTCAAAATTTTCGCAGTTCTGATGCTCGAAACGAATAACTAGAACGGCCTAGGGGAAAACTACTCAGACCGTTGTAATCGGGCGAGCTTCTACTTTCAGATGCAACTGAAACTTTGCGGATTGGTCAATCCGTTCGCGAGATATGGCAGTTTTTATGTAAGAGACGCTTGAAAAACTCAAAATTTACGCAGTTCTGATGCTCGAAACGAATGACTAGAACGGCCTAGGGGAAAACTACTCAGACCGTTGTAATCGGGCGAGCTTCTACTTTCAGATGCAACTGAAACTTTGCGGATTGGTCAATCCGTTCGCGAGATATGGCAGTTTTTATGTAAGAGACGCTTGAAAAACTCAAAATTTACGCAGTTCTGATGCTCGAAACGAATGACTAGAACGGCCTAGGGGAAAACTACTCAGACCGTTGTAATCGGGCGAGTTTCTACTTTGAGATGCAACAGAAACTTTGCGTATTGGTCAATCCGTTCGCGAGATATGGCAGTTTTCAGGTAAGAAACGCTTGAAAAACTCAAAATTTACGCAGTTCTGATGCTCGAAACGAATGACTAGAACGGCCTAGGGGAAAACTACTCCGACCGTTGTAATCGGGCGAGTTTCTACTTTCAGATGCAACAGAAATTTTGCGGATTGCTCAATCCGTTCGCGAGATATGGCAGTTTTGAGGTAAGAAACGCTTGAAAAACTCAAAATTTTCGCAGTTCTGATGCTCGAAACGAATAACTAGAACGGCCTAGGGGAAAACTACTCAGACCGTTGTAATCGGGCGAGTTTCTACTTTCAGATGCAACAGAAATTTTGCGGATTGCTCAATCCGTTCGCGGGATATGGCAGTTTTGAGGTAAGAAACGCTCGAAAAACTCAAAATTTACGCAGTTCTGATGCTCGAAACGAATGACTAGAACGGCCTAGGGGAAAACTATTCAGACCGTTGTAATCGGGCGAGTTTCTACTTTCAGATGCAACAGAAATTTTGCGGATTGGTCAATCCGTTCGCGAGATATGGCAGTTTTTAGGTAAGAGATGCTTGAAAAACTCAAAATTTACGCAGTTCTGATGCTCGAAACGAATGACTAGAACGGCCTAGGGGAAAACTACTCAGACCGTTGTATACGGGCAAGCTTCTACTTTCAGATGCAACTGAAATTTTGCGAATTGGTCAATCCGTTCGCGAGATATGGCAGTTTGGAGGTAAGAGACGCTTGAAAAACTCAAAATTTTCGCAGTTCTGATGCTCGAAACGAATAACTAGAACGGCCTAGGGGAAAACTACTCAGACCGTTGTAATCGGGCGAGCTTCTACTTTCAGATGCAACTGAAATTTTGCGAATTGGTCAATCCGTTCGCGAGATATGGCAGTTTTTAGGTAAGAGATGCTTGAAAAACTCAAAATTTACGCAGTTCTGATGCTCGAAACGAATGACTAGAACGGCCTAGGGGAAAACTACTCGGACCGTTGTAATCGGGCGAGTTTCTACTTTCAGATGCAACATAAATTTTGCGAATTGGTCAATCCGTTCGCGAGATATGGCAGTTTTGAGGTAAGAAACGCTTGAAAAACTCAAAATTTTCGCAGTTCTGATGCTCGAAACGAATAACTAGAACGGCCTAGGGGAAAACTACTCAGACCGTTGTAATCGGGCGAGTTTCTACTTTCAGATGCAACAGAAATTTTGCGGATTGGTCAATCCGTTCGCGAGATATGGCAGTTTTTAGGTAAGAGATGCTTGAAAAACTCAAAATTTACGCAGTTCTGATGCTCGAAACGAATGACTAGAACGGCCTAGGGGAAAACTACTCAGACCGTTGTAATCGGGCGAGTTTCTACTTTCAGATGCAACTGAAATTTTGCGAATTGGTCAATCCGTTCGCGAGATATGGCAGTTTTGAGGTAAGAAACGCTTGAAAAACTCAAAATTTTCGCAGTTCTGATGCTCGAAACGAATAACTAGAACGGCCTAGGGGAAAACTACTCAGACCGTTGTAATCGGGCGAGTTTCTACTTTCAGATGCAACTGAAATTTTGCGAATTGGTCAATCCGTTCGCGAGATATGGCAGTTTTGAGGTAAGAAACGCTTGAAAAACTCAAAATTTTCGCAGTTCTGATGCTCGAAACGAAAAACTAGAACGGCCTAGGGGAAAACTACTCAGACCGTTGTAATCGGGCGAGTTTCTACTTTCAGATGCAACAGAAATTTTGCGGATTGGTCAATCCGTTCGCGAGATATGGCAGTTTTTAGGTAAGAGATGCTTGAAAAACTCAAAATTTACGCAGTTCTGATGCTCGAAACGAATGACTAGAACGGCCTAGGGGAAAACTACTCAGACCGTTGTAATCGGGCGAGTTTCTACTTTCAGATGCAACTGAAATTTTGCGTATTGGTCAATCCGTTCGCGAGATATGGCAGTTTTGAGGTAAGAAACGCTTGAAAAACTCAAAATTTTCGCAGTTCTGATGCTCGAAACGAATAACTAGAACGGCCTAGGGGAAAACTACTCAGACCGTTGTAATCGGGCGAGTTTCTACTTTCAGATGCAACTGAAATTTTGCGAATTGGTCGATCCGTTCGCGAGATATGGCAGTTTTGAGGTAAGAAACGCTTGAAAAACTCAAAATTTTCGCAGTTCTGATGCTCGAAACGAATAACTAGAACGGCCTAGGGGAAAACTACTCAGACCGTTGTATTCGGGCAAGCTTCTACTTTCAGATGCAACTGAAATTTTGCGAATTGGTCAATCCGTTCGCGAGATATGGCAGTTTTGAGGTAAGAAACGCTTGAAAAACTCAAAATTTACGCAGTTCTGATGCTCGAAACGAATGACTAGAACGGCCTAGGGGAAAACTACTCAGACCGTTGTAATCGGGCGAGTTTCTACTTTCAGATGCAACAGAAATTTTGCGGATTGCTCAATCCGTTCGCGATATATGGCAGTTTTCAGGTAAGAAACGCTTGAAAAACTCAAAATTTACGCAGTTCTGATGCTCGAAACGAATAACTAGAACGGCCTAGGGGAAAACTACTCAGACCGTTGTAATCGGGCGAGTTTCTACTTTCAGATGCAACAGAAATTTTGCGGATTGCTCAATCCGTTCGCGAGATATGGCAGTTTTGAGGTAAGAAACGCTTGAAAAACTCAAAATTTTCGCCGTTCTGATGCTCGAAACGAATAACTAGAACGGCCTAGGGGAAAACTACTCAGACCGTTGTAATCGGGCGAGTTTCTACTTTCAGATGCAACTGAAATTTTGCGAATTGGTCAATCCGTTCGCGAGATATGGCAGTTTTGAGGTAAGAAACGCTTGAAAAACTCAAAATTTTCGCAGTTCTGATGCTCGAAACGAATAACTAGAACGGCCTAGGGGAAAACTACTCAGACCGTTGTAATCGGGCGAGTTTCTACTTTCAGATGCAACAGAAATTTTGCGGATTGGTCAATCCGTTCGCGAGATATGGCAGTTTTTAGGTAAGAGATGCTTGAAAAACTCAAAATTTACGCAGTTCTGATGCTCGAAACGAATGACTAGAACGGCCTAGGGGAAAACTACTCAGACCGTTGTAATCGGGCGAGTTTCTACTTTCAGATGCAACTGAAATTTTGCGAATTGGTCAATCCGTTCGCGAGATATGGCAGTTTTGAGGTAAGAAACGCTTGAAAAACTCAAAATTTTCGCAGTTCTGATGCTCGAAACGAATAACTAGAACGGCCTAGGGGAAAACTACTCAGACCGTTGTAATCGGGCGAGTTTCTACTTTCAGATGCAACATAAATTTTGCGAATTGGTCAATCCGTTCGCGAGATATGGCAGTTTTGAGGTAAGAAACGCTTGAAAAACTCAAAATTTTCGCAGTTCTGATGCTCGAAACGAATAACTAGAACGGCCTAGGGGAAAACTACTCAGACCGTTGTAATCGGGCGAGTTTCTACTTTCAGATGCAACAGAAATTTTGCCGATTGGTCAATCCGTTCGCGAGATATGGCAGTTTTTAGGTAAGAGATGCTTGAAAAACTCAAAATTTACGCAGTTCTGATGCTCGAAACGAATGACTAGAACGGCCTAGGGGAAGACTACTCAGACCGTTGTAATCGGGCGAGTTTCTACTTTCAGATGCAACTGAAATTTTGCGGATTGCTCAATCCGTTCGCGAGATATGGCAGTTTTGAGGTAAGAAACGCTTGAAAAACTCAAAATTTTCGCAGTTCTGATGCTCGAAACGAATAACTAGAACGGCCTAGGGGAAAACTACTCAGACCGTTGTAATCGGGCGAGTTTCTACTTTCAGATGCAACAGAAATTTTGCGGATTGCTCAATCCGTTCGCGGGATATGGCAGTTTTGAGGTAAGAAACGCTCGAAAAACTCAAAATTTACGCAGTTCTGATGCTCGAAACGAATGACTAGAACGGCCTAGGGGAAAACTACTCAGACCGTTGTAATCGGGCGAGTTTCTACTTTCAGATGCAACAGAAATTTTGCGGATTGGTCAATCCGTTCGCGAGAGATGGCAGTTTTTAGGTAAGAGATGCTTGAAAAACTCAAAATTTACGCAGTTCTGATGCTCGAAACGAATGACTAGAACGGCCTAGGGGAAAACTACTCAGACCGTTGTAATCGGGCGAGTTTCTACTTTCAGATGCAACTGAAATTTTGCGAATTGGTCAATCCGTTCGCGAGATATGGCAGTTTTGAGGTAAGAAACGCTTGAAAAACTCAAAATTTTCGCAGTTCTGATGCTCGAAACGAATAACTAGAACGGCCTAGGGGAAAACTACTCAGACCGTTGTAATCGGGCGAGTTTCTACTTTCAGATCCAACTGAAATTTTGCGAATTGGTCAATCCGTTCGCGAGATATGGCAGTTTTAAGGTAAGAAACGCTTGAAAAACTCAAAATTTTCGCAGTTCTGATGCTCGAAACGAATAACTAGAACGGCCTAGGGGAAAACTACTCAGACCGTTGTAATCGGGCGAGTTTCTACTTTCAGATGCAACTGAAATTTTGCGAATTGGTCAATCCGTTCGCGAGATATGGCAGTTTTGAGGTAAGAAACGCTTGAAAAACTCAAAATTTTCGCAGTTCTGATGCTCGAAACGAATAACTAGAACGGCCTAGGGGAAAACTACTCAGACCGTTGTATTCGGGCAAGCTTCTACTTTCAGATGCAACTGAAATTTTGCGAATTGGTCAATCCGTTCGCGAGATATGGCAGTTTTGAGGTAAGAAACGCTTGAAAAACTCAAAATTTTCGCAGTTCTGATGCTCGAAACGAATAACTAGAACGGCCTAGGGGAAAACTACTCAGACCGTTGTAATCGGGCGAGTTTCTACTTTCAGATGCAACTGAAATTTTGCGAATTGGTCAATCCGTTCGCGAGATATGGCAGTTTTGAGGTAAGAAACGCTTGAAAAACTCAAAATTTTCGCAGTTCTGATGCTCGAAACGAATAACTAGAACGCTAGGGGAAAACTACTCAGACCGTTGTATTCGGGCAAGCTTCTACTTTCAGATGCAACTGAAATTTTGCGAATTGGTCAATCCGTTCGCGAGATATGGCTGTTTTGAGGTAAGAAACGCTTGAAAAACTCAAAATTTTCGCAGTTCTGATGCTCGAAACGAATAACTAGAACGGCCTAGGGGAAAA
Source organism: Ptiloglossa arizonensis (assembly GCF_051014685.1). Taxonomy (NCBI): domain Eukaryota; kingdom Metazoa; phylum Arthropoda; class Insecta; order Hymenoptera; family Colletidae; genus Ptiloglossa; species Ptiloglossa arizonensis. The sequence goes on from NW_027479389.1 coordinate 134,053, forward strand.
CTACTCAGACCGTTGTAATCGGGCGAGTTTCTACTTTCAGATGCAAATAGAAATTTTGCGGATTGCTCAATCCGTTCGCGAGATATGGCAGTTTTGAGGTAAGAAACGCTTGAAAAACTCAAAATTTTCGCAGTTCTGATGCTCGAAACGAATAACTAGAACGGCCTAGGGGGAAAACTACTCAGACCGTTGTAATCGGGCGAGTTTCTACTTCAGATGCAACAGAAATTTTGCGGATTGCTCATCCGTTCGCGAGATATGGCAGTTTGGAGGTAGAAGAACGCTCGAAAAACTCAAAATTTACGCAGTTCTGAGCTCGAAACGAATGACTAGAACGGCCTAGGGGAAAACTACTTCAGACCGTTGTAATCGGGCGAGTTTCTACTTACAGATGCAACAGAAATTTTGCGGATTGCTCAATCACGTTCGCGAGATATGCAGTTTTGAGGTAAGAAACGCTCGAAAAACTCAAATTACGCAGTTCTGATGCTCGAAACGAATGACTAGAACGGCCTAGGGGAAAACTACTCAGACCGTTGTAATCGGCGAGTTTCTACTTTCAGATGCAACAGAAATTTTGCGGATTGCTCAATCCGTCGCGATATATGGCAGTTTTCAGGATAAGAAACGCTTGGAAAAACTCAAAAATTTACGCAGTTCTGTTGCTCGAAACGAATAACTAGAACGGCTAGGGGAAAACTACTCAGACCGTTGTAATCGGGCGAGTTCTACTTTCAGATGCAACAGAAATTTTGCGGATTGCTCAATCCGTTCGCGTATATATGGCAGTTTTGAGGTAAGAAACGCTTGAAAAACTCAAATTTTCGCAGTCTGATGCATCGAAACGAATAACTAGAACGGCCTAGGGAAAACTACTCAGACCGTTGTATACGGGCAAGCTTCTACTTTCAGATGCAACTGAAATTTTGCGAATTGGTCAATCCGTTCGCGAGATATGGCAGTTTAGGAGGTAAGAGACGCTTGAAAAACTCAAATTTTCGCAGTTCTGATGCTCGAAACGAATAACTAGAACGGCCTAGGGGAAAACTACTCAGACCGTTGTAATCGGGCGAGCTTCTACTTTCAGATGCAACTGAAACTTTGCGGATTGGTCAATCCGTTCGCGAGATATGGCAGTTTTTATGTAAGAGACGCTTTGAAAAACTCAAAATTTACGCAGTTCTGATGCTCGAAACGAATGACTAGAACGGCCTCAGGGGAAAACTACTCAGACCGTTGTAATTCGGCGAAGTGCTTCTACTTTCAGATGCAACTGAAACTTTGCGGGATTGGTCAATCCGTTCGCGAGATATGGCAGTTTTTATGTAAGAGACGCTTGAAAAACTCAAAATTTACGCAGTTCTGATGCTCGAAACGAATGACTAGAACGGCCTAGGGGGAAAACTACTCAGACCGTTGTAATCGGGCGAGTTTCTACTTTGAGATGCAACAGAAACTTTGCGTATTGGTCAATCCGTTCGCGAGATATGGCAGTTTTCAGGTAAGAAACGCTTGAAAAAACTCAAAATTACGCAGTTCTGATGCTCGAAACGAATGACTAGAACGGCCTAGGGAAAACTACTCGACCGTTGTAATCGGGCGAGTTTCTACTTTCAGATGCAACAGAAATTATGCGGATTGCTCAATCCGTTCGCGAGATATGGCAGTTTTGAGGTAAGAAACGCTTGAAAAACTCAAAATTTTCGCAGTTCTGATGCTCGAAACGAATAACTAGAACGGCCTAGGGGAAAACTACTCAGACCGTTGTAATCGGGCGAGTTTCTACTTTCAGATGCACAGAAATTATGCGGATTGCTCAATCCGTTCGCGGGATATGGCAGTTTTGAGGTACGAAACGCTCGAAAAACTCAAAATTTACGCAGTTCTGATGCTCGAAACGTAAT